>NC_059438.1:46538432-46783432 GCF_021028975.2 Sphaerodactylus townsendi | reverse complement strand
TTCTTCCCTCCCCCCAGGGCGGCGTCAAGCCGCCCTAAACAACAACCCTTTAAAGGGTTGTTGTTGGGGAGGGAGCGTCTTCCCGGCAGCGCGGTGCGAACCGCGCCGCCGGGAAGACGCTGTCTTCCATCTCCGCTTCATTTCACGGTGTCCTCCGCTTCGCCTGCGTTGCAGCCCGCCCACTGTCCTCCGACCTCCAGGGGTCGGAGGGCAGCATGGGCGGGGCTGCGACGCCCCACAGGCTTAATGAGGAGGACACCGTAAGTGGGAGGGAGGGGAACAAGGCTGACTCCGTGCGGAGCCGCCTGCCGTCTGCCGGCCTCCGCTTCTCCCGTTCGCATGCTTGCATGCCAACGGGCTTGCGCCCCCACGCCGCCCGCACTCTTGGCGGCGTGGGGGCGCAAGGAGGCCGTGCGGAAACGGCCATAGGAAAAATATACTTCATCTATTGTGGAAGGGTTTCACTGCTGGAATCACTAGGGTGTTGTGGGTTTTCTGGGTTGTATGGCCATGTTCCTGTAGTATTTTTTCCTGATGTTTTGCCTGCATCTGTGGCTGGCATATTCAGAGGATCCCAGCCACAGATGCAGGAAAAACATTAGGAGAAAATACCACTGGGACCCAGCCATACAACCCGGAAAACCCACAACCCCCTATATTTCATCTGTTCAGCAATTTGCTGCAAAATTAAGGAAATATAAGCTGGGCCTGAGATGGGGCTTGAGGATTTCCTGAAGGACATCAGTCCCTATATTCCTTGTCAGTCTATAGTACTGATCCAGGACCAAAGTGCGAGTTGGGATGCATCAAGGTTATCTGACCATCCAGAGGAGCAAATCAAGCCAAGGAGCTCCCGCAGCCACTCAGCTCAGTGGGGCAGACAATGGGCAGTAGTAGCTCACCACTGTATTATCTGCCAAACTGGAAGCAGTGCAGGACACAGTTGGGGGGCTGACACCAGCTGTCAATGCCCATGAAAGTCTGAGCCAAGCAACCCCTGAGACTTAATTACTGGGACTTGGCCATGTTTGCTTCTGACCACCAGTGGCCCCCTAGAGCCACCAAGAAATTTCCCTGTGACTTAAATGGCTGATCTAACTCTGAGAACAGAGCAGGAAAAGGATATGCTGAGTGTATGAACTAGGCGGGAGAAATTTATGTGTTGTTCAAAACGAATTTCTATTTGCAGAGAGGAAGGTGATTTTTGCTGATCCCCCTCTCAATGTGGCCCCCCCATCTCATCCTTGCACTGGCCATGAAGGGCCAATGACCTGCAGGAGCATTAATTGGAGGGGGGGGTAGAATTGCAGTGAGTCGGAGGAGTGGTATTTCTCTACCGCAATAGCAATCACACACTATATATATACATCATGTATAAGTATATGTATATGTATGTATGTATATATGTGTGTGTGTGTGTGTGTGTGTGTGTGTGTGTATTTAGCCCAGCATCCCCATTTCCTTACAGAATCCTGGAGTCCCATTGAGCTTGTCTGTCTTTCTCATTAATCCCATTCACAAGCTTCCACAGACAAGGTTTCAACTGGTCCACTTGGGAAGTGTCAAACACAGATTTTACCATGCGTCTGCAAAATGTGTCTTTAGAAATCACAGCAAAAAGCAGTGTTTCACATTTGCCTCACAGAAAAGAATAGAATAGAAATTTTATTTATATCTCATTCTTCCCAAGCAAGCTGGGTAAAGACAGCTGTACATACATACACAATACATATAAAATATACATTTTAATTTTTTTTGTTTAAAAATCTACAATAAACACTAATAAATAATAAACTTAACACAATTTGACATTTAATTCTAGAGTGTCCTCTTGGGGGTTGATCTAACCTGGCAGTTGGTTTAACCTGGTGCCACATAAAGCATGAGCTTTCTTTCATTCAAACCCATTGTTCTTAGACTGAGGTCTTAGACAATAAAGTCATACAACTTAAATATGACCTCTGCGTAAAAACATCTCACTTTGACCCTCTAAGAGATAAAATAAGCATGACGAGGGTCAGAGTCCTCTAAGAAGAACTGAGCCTTTTGCACTAAAGTTGCTCGAGAGAGCACAGACCATTGATTAGAACATGGAACAGTGATATTTTATTTTTTTCCAATACTTTTTATTAAGTTAAAATAATTGAATGACATTACAGGAGAATATATCGAAAGAAAAAAATAGCAACATATTTTTTATTTCTCCTTATACATTCTTTCTTATCTCCTAAATGAGTTAAAATTACAACAACTTAGTACGTGTCTCTAACTGAGACTCTACGTAGTCCTTTTTTTCTTTTATTTAAAAGCCGAATCAATTCAGCTTCCGTGGAGTTCTTCCGGGTCGGTGTAACTTCCTTCCTTCACCTCCAGGGTTGTCTTCTGGGGATTTCCCCCCCTTTTTTCTATATAGTTCATATTTATCTCATATAAACAAATATAAAGGAGTAAAGAAACACAAAGTCAGTGACTTATAAACCTAAGTCAATAAGAATTTGCCTATTTTAGATATTTTAGAGTTGTCCACAGCAATAGGGATACCATACAAAAGTTGTGAAATCACAATAATAAGTCTTTAACTCAATATTGTTATATTCCAATGAATTATTTAACAGACTAAATAACAGGGCAATTATGTGAGTGAGGTTTTTTTTTTGTAAAACTTTACTAGATAACCAATAAAATTACACTAAACATAGAAACAGCAAACTCTATGCAAATACTCGGTCTGGGTGTCTGTGCAATCTATCTGTACTGTTGTACTGTCTCTCCAGTAGAATTCAAAATGACAATTCTCACAGTACCTTTTCTGTATACTTTCAGAGGTTTACCATTAGCTTGCAAAAGTTTATAGTCTTCATTTTCTTTCAATTCAATAAAACACTTTTTTCATTACTGAAAACATGGGAAAAACATTCAGAGTGCAAAAGAAATAAATTCATTTTACTGTTGCAGTCATTTGCAATTATGTGTGCACATCTTTTCTTTGTTTGCCCCTTTAACTTTCTTTTTTTCTTTGTCCATCTTTACTGCTGAAGTTTTATCACCTCTTCTAAAAGCCTTACTTGGTTCTTTCCCTCTGCATCTCCCATCTGATTTCCTTTCACAAAAAATATTTAGCCAAATGTTTTCTTCTTCCACAGTTAAAGCAAATTACTTCACTGGCATAATCTAGTCTAAGCACAGATACATCTTTCATTGCATTTCATGCTTTCCTTTCCTTTCTGCAACTGTATCTTTTAGATAATTCAGAACATAATTCTGGTCCAATGACATACAATGTAGGCACTGTTTTGCTGTGGCACCAGTTTTTTATTCTCCTCACAACTTATCCAATGCTTTAAGAAGTGGTATTTAGGCATACAGTACGTTCCGTCACCCTCATGTTTCCCTGAGGAGGTGGAGGAGGAGTCCTAAAGTTAGAACAACATAGTTTGAGATAATCCTGGATTTCATAGTTGAGCTCTCAAAACAGATGCAGAGGAGATTCTTAAGAAAGTGACCCAAGTGACTCCCGTGTAGATGGTGGAGATTGCATATTGGACCTTCTTTATGTAAAGCAGATGCCCCATCAGTGGGCCATTATTTTGAGTGACATTTGAACTGAGCTGAGAAAAAACACAGTGGTTTGCCTAAATCCATCTGATAAATTCATAAAAGAAGTGGATTTGGAATAGGGAAGTTCTTTGCACAGTTGAGTCTCTCAGGCAGTGTACTTCACCAGTTTGATGAATAATATGAAGTTTGACCATATTTGCATTCAGACAATCAGAGCTGTGTAGTTGTTGGAGTTTCAGACTAGGATCTGGGAGATCCTGGGTAAGATCCCTATTTTTGATGAGGCCTGCTGGCTCACCCAAAGCAAGCCACTCTCCACCGTCCTTACATCAGGTAGTTGTAAGGCTACAGGGGGAAAGGAGAACTACTCATGCTGCTTGGGGCACCTTGGAAGTAGGTTGGGATAAAAATGCAACAGATCTCAGTTTTTGGACACTGTAGTCAACAGATAATGGGGCATGAACTGTGAAGCAAATAGGAAGCCTAAAGACTGTGGCTCAGTGGAAGAACTTCATGAGTGTTCAATTTTTTGTGTTCAATGAGTGTTCAAAATGAGTGATAATTTTTGCGGACTTCCCCATGCTTTCCATACTGACCAATATAACTACACCTTCTCAGTCCAGCATAGAGTACGAACAAATGCCTAGTTTGTCTCAGCCAGAATTGGCACTGAGGTCATAACCACCTTCATTCCACATTGCTACCCCCAAACAGTGCAGCATTGCAACAATTGTGCTCTGCAGTGCCGAATATTCTTTTGTATGAGTGTTATGTGTTTGTACACTAATTACAGTTCCCCTTTCATACATTTCCTCATTTACAACTTGCTTCATTGATTCTACTCAGCCAGCTCACATCCTTTATACAAAGAGAAAACAAAGGGGAAATGCATTTTTGTTGTTTTAAAAGAGGACCCAGCAGTTAAACACACTGAGGAATAATTTCACATTCATTTCATAGCATCATTGCAATGACACATACCACTGACAATTAACAACAAAAATCGTATATAATGTTGATTTTTTTTCAGAATAGGTTTTCCCCCTTTTCTGCCAAGCTTTGATATATAAATCTTGTGTTCCTGCTTTATGGATCTTTTGTGGGATTCAGCACTATTCTCCCCTAGGGTCTCTTTCTTAAATCCTATATTTCTTGGTTGCTTGAAGAAACTGCCAAAATTCAATTTTGTCTTCTCTGAGATCTGTGCGGTTTTGAAACTAACACACTTCTCATAAGTAAAAATAACTGGAAATGCTAGTTGGAGACATTTTGAAAGTATTCCAAATACAGTTTATCTTGAAGAACGCAGGGTTGTCACTGAGAATGGCAGGACTGTGTTATGCCCCCCACCCGTCTTCTTTTCTTCCAATGAAAGATACCTCATGCCTAAACACCATGACATCCATCATCTCACTCCACATTACTACTTGCTCCTGGAAGAAAATTCAAATCATAATGATGTCAACAGGATGTGTGGTAGTGCATGTGGTAGTCGGGGGCGTGTGTGTCTCTACTGATAAAAACAAGAACATTTTGCACTCTATAGTCTCGTTGGTGCTCATGTTGCATCTCAGTTCTACGTTAAAGGAGGGTTCAGTGAAAGAGCAGCTGCTTTACATGCAGAACGTCCCCAAGTCAATCCCAGGCATCTCCAGTTGAAAGGAATGAGTAATAGATGATGTGAAAGTCCTCTGGCAGGCAACTCACTGCCAGTGTGAGTAGACAATGCTGACCTTGAATCAGGATAGGGCAGCTTCCTATGAGTTCATGTGTGGGAACGGCATGACTCCATGCCTCGCTTGCTGGCTTAGTAGAATCTGGCTGGTTATTGCTGGCACCACAGTGCTGGTCTAGGTGAGCCCTAGGTGGTCATTCTCCTGTGACGTGCAGATGGAGTGGGCAGCCCAATACATAGAACCAGCAATGAGATGGTGTTCATGGGAAGCCTTGCCAGAAGAGCATACATGGATGGATGAACCTGCCTTCTACTGAGTCACACCCTTGGCCCATCGTGGTCGGCATTGTCAATTCTGATTGCCAGCAGCTCCCTGAAGATTTTCAGTGGAGGATTTTCACAGCACTGACACTGATAGGCCAAGAATTTGACTCATTGTCTGGCAGCTTCATATGTCCATGAGCAGTTCTGTATAGTACATTGACGTTTACGGTTGCCAAAGGAGAAACTAAGTACAATACAATACAATACAAAACCTTTATTGGCATGACAAGATAAAATACAGATGGACAAAAATTGCAGTTGGTTTACAGAAGGAGTTTGGCAGCGCAGCATAAGCCTTGTCACAAAGACAATACTTTGGGTGTTGGTTCAATTATGACATGGGGAGAGTTATGTTTAGAAGAATAGACCAATGTACACCAGATCTAGGCTTTACATATCCCACAGGGGCTCCTCCACTGGGCAGCATATTTACTCAGAGGAGTTCAACCATCCCCACAATCTGGGAATGTCTCTGTCTATTCCTAGTGAAACTTGGAGAGCACAACAACAGACTCCCAAGAACCATATTCCCAAGATCCATACATAAAAAAAACAAGAGCACCAAAGATAGAAATACACAGTTAACCACATTAGATCCATTTGTCATATTTATCTAACAGAACCAATAAATATTGGGCAATATGGGCTTCTGGAAGCAGCCATGTATAAGGGCAGGTGAGAAGACGCTGCACCTGGCTCTAGTCAAGACCCAGCGTTGTTTAGGATCTTTAATTTGTAGTAAGTAATTGGACATCTTACCCAGCTCAGGTTTAATACTGAGGTGCAATGGGGAGCATGATGTTGTCGCATGGCTGATTAGATATTGTTGTTCCTGATCAAATAGTCTAGTTTTGATTAGACTATATACCGCTTGAGGGTCCCTCATCATGAACTCGTCCAAAGAAAAGCATAATAGGGTGAGGAGAAACTAAGTATTGTAGGCTGAACACACTCAGACAGAGCTAGCTTTAGAAAAAGAACTTTATTGATTTATGTTGCTCTAACTACAGGGTGCTGGAACTGAGGATTCATGTCCTCAGTCCAGTATTTATTTTATTTCTGAACTCAACAACAACCAATCAGCTTTCTCCCCCCTCCCAACCTCTGGCCTCTCATTGGCCGTGAAGCTCCAGTGGGATATAGCTTCTCAGTTTGCTTTCCCATTCATGTTGGAAAAAGGCAAGAGCTGGTGCATGCTGGGAGTTGCAGTCCTGACATCCCACTCCCTCTAAGGCCCTCCTCCACCTGGCCTGTCAGGATGGGCATGGTGAAATGCCCAGACACATGATGGCTGCCCACCCACTCGTTGAACCCAGAGGGGAGGTCCTTCCACTCGACCAAGTACTGTAGCCGACCCCTGTGCAACCGGAAATCAATGATGTCACTAATTTCCTGGTGCAACTCACCATTCACCTCATACAGCTCAGCCGGGGGGAGGTCAAGGTGCCAAGCGTCCGGAGGGGCAACTTTCTTTAACAGGCTAACATGAAAGACAGGGTGAACATATTTATTATTATTATTATTATTATTATTATTATTATTATTATTATTATTATTATTATTATTATTATTATTATTATTATTATTATTATTATTATTATTATTATTATTATTATTATTATTATTTATTAAACTTGCTATACCGCCCTATCCCCGGAGGGCTCAGGGCGGTGAACAACATAAAGTCATACAAAAAAACATAAAAATCTTAAAACAGGTACATTCTACAATAGGGCCCGCGAGACCCATATACCACCCTCTTCCAAAAATGAGGAGGGGTCCCAAGGATGTAGGGGGACCCTACCAGCAGAAGCGGGGCATTATCAGCGGCTGGACTCTCCAAAGGCCCGGTGGAATAATTCGGTTTTACAGGCCCTGCGGAACTCTCCAAGGTCCCGCAGGGCCCGAATAGCTGGTGGTAATGTGTTCCACCAGGCCGGTGCCAGGGCTGTGAAGGCCCTGGCCCGTGTGGAGGCCAGCCGCGTCATCAAGGGGCCAGGGATCTCCAGTAGATTCGCCTCTGCTGATCGCAGAGGACGAGCCGGGACATATATGGGGTAATGCGGTCCCGAAGGTACGAGGGTCCCGGGCCGCGTAAGGCCTTAAAGGTCAACACCCACACCTTGAACATGATTCGGAATTCGATAGGTAACCAATGCAGGCGGCGCAACACAGGGGAGATGTGTTCACGAAAGGCACCCCCTGTGAGCAACCGGGCCGCCGGTTTAAATTAAATTTTAAATTAAAAAAAAATTAAAGTTTTTTGGAAGTTCGTGTTCCACAGCTACCGGATTGACCACATGGGAGACACGAAAGGGCCCAATAAACTTGGCACCCAGTTTCCTAGTCTCCAGGAGCCCCCGTAAATTTTTGGTGGAAAGATATGCCATATCGCCCACCGCATAAACGACAGGTCGCCATTTGTGGTCTGCGAAACGTTTGTAATCCACCTTATCTTTAGCTAGCGAGTTCAGGACAATCTGCCAGGTGGGACGAAGGGGAGGCAATCCACTCCCGCAGGTCAGCTGGTTCATCTGGGATAGCGCCCAGATGGCCTCTCATTGGCCGTGAAGCTCTGGTGGGATGTAGCTTCTCAGTTTGCTTTCCCGCTTTTTTTGGAAAAAAGCGGGAGCCAGTGCATGCTGAGAGTTGCAGTCCTGACAAGTATGATAGTTATTATAGTCATCCCCAATATTTTATATTATGAATGTTTTATCATCAGTTTGAAATAATACTCTTCTAGAAGCTGATACTGCCATATTTGTAGGCAGCATTCCCTGTACACATTTTTCACGGAGCTATCAGCTACAGGAAAGGAAAGAGAAAACTAGTCTCTGTGGATCTCTCTGACCACTGAAATAAAGAACTCCATCATGATTTCCATACTGGCCGCACAATATGCCAGCCCTTTAAGGAATTCCAGTTATTTAGTGGTTAAAATAAGAGATTAACGAGCTGATTTTAATTGGTTATCACCTTTCCCATTTGGCTACCCCTCCGTCTTGCTCCTTGGGCTTAGGTTAAACAAGAGAAAGTGTTGTGACCCATAATTGTGGGCAGATTCACAGCAGGTTTTGGAGGAGTGCTCTGCACCATGGGGTCCGAGCCGCCTCCATCTGCTGCAGTCTTATGTGCTTCCCACAGGGGAACCTGGCTAATTTTTCAGTCAATTAGCAGAAGGATGGCTTTTGTTCTCCCAGCTCTTCTTACACCCTGTCTTCAGTGATCAGATGCTGGTAGTTTTGAAATAGCATATCATGTTATTTTTCTCTGCTGACCTCTTTGACATTGCGGGCCAAATGTGATTGCTGCCGCCTGAATTAAAAGAGAGAATAAATGCTATTAATTACATGCATGTGACTTATACACACACACACACACACACACACACACAGATGAATTGATTTTATACTAGGCTCAGAGTCAAAAGTAGAGCTGAGGATTTTTTTTAAAAAAATCACCTTTTCTCATATTTCAACTGTAAATATTAAATGATGAAATAACGACTTTTTCAAAAGTTCAAAATAGAACACTCTATATCTGTTTGTATGGCAGACATTTATGTTATATAATACCAAGCTATAGATATGCAATATGTGGGCAAATTATTTTGATTTAAATTGCCATCATTAAATGTTTTTAATTACTAACTATTTAAATTACTGTTTTATGATTGTTGATGAATTAAGTATGTTAGCGGCCCTGAGCCCGGCTTGGGCCGGTGAGGGTAGGGTATCCAACAAGCAAACATTGCTATGTATTATTTGAACAGGATATTGGTTATATTAATTTACATAAGAACTCATGCTTGAGCACTATTTTGGAATATTTTTGTGCTTTACTCTTGATTGCCCTTAATTAGGATTGCCAACTTCTAGGTGGCACATTGAGGTCTTCCAGGATCACAATTGATCTCCAGATGACCAAGGCCATTTCCCCTGGAAAAATATGACTGCTTTGGAAGTTTGGCCATTTCTGCATGGCCACGATCAGGGGGGTGCGTCGGCATATACGATGCCGATGCACCCCCTGGGACCATTCGCATGAACAGTCCCGGTAGGGGCAGGGAAGACGGCACAGCACTGCGCCGTTGCCCGAACACCTTACCTTCCCTCCGACCTTCCGGTGCGTCGACCAGACCAGGGGACACGCCCCCTGCCCTGCATGACAGCTCTGGGGTCGCAGGGCAGGGGGCATGTCCCCAGGCCTGGACAACACGCCGGAAGGTCAGAGGGAAGGGAAGGCGTTTGGGAAAGGGGGAATGGCGCCTTCCAGCTGCTGTTTCCGAAATACCTCGCCCAGGGAGTGAGGTTTGGAAACAGCTGCTTCGTGATGCAGCGGCGGCGGCCTTGCGAACCCCTCCCCAGGGATGCTGTTTTTACCATCCCTGGGTCGCTGTATTCCGCTCGTGCGGAAACAGCCCTTGACTCTATAGCACTGTTGTTGTTACTGTTGTGGTTGTCTATAGCATTATAACCTGCTGAAGTCCCTTCCTTCCTCAAACCCTGCCCTTCTAGGTTCCACCCCCAAAATCTTCAGGTATTTCCCTGAGTAAGATTTGTCAACTTAGCTTTAGTGACACAATAAAGTAATTGGCAGTATAACAAGTCTGATTGGCAGTATAACTTGTCAGTAAGCTCTCCTTACCAAAATGAATTCTGATTGTATGGGATCATTCAGGTGACTAAACCAGGGAAGAGGAATTATTGCAGACATCAAAATGGCTACCGGCATGGGTTGCAAATGGCACCAAACAGAAGTAAATACAATATCCACACAATATATGTGATTTTCAGAAGAAAGTTTCACATCTCCCAAATCACTAGAAATAAATGCTGGTGAATATTTGACGCAGCCCTAATTCCTTCAGCTGGAGATTAGGATGTGCCATTCAGCACATTGCAAAGCTCTGGGTGATTAGAACAGACCAAAGGTGATTCTGAGAGACCCATAATGTTGCTGCTTCTTTCACACCAGCTAATGGGGCAGCCCCACTCCTGAAAAAGTTCCAGATGGGTGTGTAGATTTGCTTGGGCATCAGGGGAATCTGCTCCCATTTTGTGAACTGCATATGAAATCTACCACTTAACACCACAGGGACCCATACTTTGCCTTCAAAGAAAATTATCTTTCCCCCTCTCTTTCTGATTTCAATGTCACCTATTTATTAGGAGGGATTTCTGTCTCTGATGTGGAAAATATTCCCCGGCTCACGGAAGGATTTTTTTCTCTCTCTCACTCCCCTCCTTTCCATCATAATTTGGTTCCTTTTGCCATGCAGTATCAAGTAAGCCCCGCTTTCTATAACCTTCCATCCACCCAGCCTCTTGGCTATACCTTTCTATAGTTAATAAATATCCTTTTTCCACTGCATTTGGCAATAAAATATTCACTGGGTCTGAGCTGGGGTTAACAGATTTCTGAAAATTTTATTGCTTGACAGCCTGTCCTGAATAATCCCCTCAGCTGTCTCATGTTCTGGGGCAGAAACGATCTTATATGTCACTCTAATAGTCTAGAATTACACTTGTATCTCTGTCACCAGCATATGGGGCTGTGTATACCCCTAGGCCCAGTTCCCTCTCTTTCACCGCCTTTAAAATGATAACATTTGGCAAAGTCAGTTTTGACAGAAAGTGAACTCTCCTTTTCCACATGTGTGACAAAGCCAGTCACCAGAGGCCTGACACAGAGCAGCCAATCATCAGGCTCTTTACCAGATAATGATAGGGGGTTTCACTCATCTTAATAACCCGCCTCGGTGCAATGGGAGATCGGAGTGCAGGTCCTCACTTAATTATACAGTCTTCATCTTAAGTGCTTTATTCATAGGAGACTTTGGGCTGTGCAGGCCTTCTTGGAGCTTGCTGTCCTTTTCCCTACCAGCAACAAAGTGTATTGATTGTCGGACAGTCATTAGGGGCTACGAGGCCTCACAGAAAAATAACACAACGGGAGGGCAAGTTTGCTCATGCACACTGATTTGAGGGGGGCGATTATAAAGACCTGCCTGATGGGCCCAGCTCAATGCTCTTGACGGAGGTGTGAATTCATTACATTCCGAGGGTCAACTTATACAGGTTGGTTAAAAATTGATTCCACAATGAGGCAAATTTCATGCTGGGAGTTAGGAGCCAGGCCCAGATGTAATGCGAGACCCATGGTTTATGTTAACTGTGGCTAATTTGTGAAATGAGGATTAGGCTTCCAGAGGGTCACTTCAGTCCTGGTTTGCTTTGACAAATGCTGGTTTCATTAGTTTCAAATCACAGCTTATCAGATGCAGTAGATTGGCCCCTGCTAGTCCTTTGCTTCAGAAGGGGCAAAATAAAGTGTAGGAAGTGATGTGGTGATATGACTTCTGGTTGTACCCAGAGGTGATCTCACAACACTTTTGGGAACTCACTAAATCTCTATGGTTTTTACCAAAAGCATTGGGGAATTCCTAGAATGTCATGATCTCTCTTCCAGGTACATCTGGAAGCAATTTTTCTTTGCACCACCTATTTTTGCTCCCATTGGAGCAAAGAGGCTGCCTATCAGCCCTATTGGTGGGTCACTATAGGGCAGTGGTGGTGAACCTCTGGCACTCCAGATGTTATGGACTACAATTCCCATCAGCCCCTGCCAGCATGGTCAATTGGCCATGTTGGCAGGGGCTGATGGGAATTGTAGTCCATAACATCTGGAGTGCCAAAGGTTCACCACCACGGCTATAGGGCAGTGATGGTGAACCTTTTTGAGACCGAGTGCCCAAATTGCAACCCAAAACCCACTTATTTATCGCAAAGTGCCGGCAATTTAACCTGAACACTGAGGTTTAAGTTTAGAAAAAACAGTTGGCTCAGAGGCGTTCATTACTCTGGAGTAAGCTTGGTGGTAGCTGGTGGCTTTGCTTTCTGAAGCTAACCTGTGCAACCCTCTTCCAGCCCGGGTGAAACACCTAATCCCTAGGAGGGTTTACTCAGAAGCAAGCCCCACTGCCAGCAACTGAGCTTACTCCCAGGTAAAGGATCGCACTTTAGCTCTTCGCATGAAAATCAGTAGGGTTTAACAGTGCTTAACAGGGTTGCCTACACTGCTTCCCCCAAACTAGGTCTCAGGTTTAAGGCTAATAATCGAGCCCAGCGACCCAGGCCAGATTACTTGTGTGTGTGTGTGTGGGGGGGGACTCTGTTTGTGTGTGCCCACAGAGAGGGCTCTGAGTGCCACCTCTGGTACCCGTGCCATAGGTTCGCCACCACTGCTATAGGGTAATCAACTCCATTTTGGAAAAATTCTGCATGTAGCTTGGGGTGACTTGGGTTTGGGGAGGTGAGGAATCTTAATACAGTGTAATGCCATAGAGTACACCCTCCAAAGCCGCCATTTTCTCCAGAGCAACTGGTCCCTGTTGTCTAGAGATCAGTGGTTCTTCTGGGATATCCTGAGACCTCACGTGGAGTTTGACAACTTTAGGGAATAAACCAGGATGTTTGCATCCACGCATCAATCAAAACCATAGTAATGACTGATTAATAAACTAACTTCAAACCATGGTTACAGATCCCTATCTGACAAATTCTAACTAATCCACAGTAAGTGGAATAGTCCATGTTCAGACAATCACACTAAGCACATTTAAATTAATTAAATCATGGTTTTGGATTTTGCCTGAATTAGACCCAATTATTGCTAGTAATTTGTCAACCGGTGTAGATATGGTAGTTTACTACAGCGCTCCTCAATTCCCAATGTTATGGCTATTTAATTGTCAATTGCTTGATTACAATTCTATCGCCTTTTAATCATGTTTTACATTGGCCACATCATCACTATGAGTTGCATTTTTTGCTTTGTGAGGCACTTTCTAATGGTGAGAAAAGAGTAAATCTGAGAAGAAACCTGCCCCCACCCCCAATACCTTATTGGTGTTTTCCAGATTTTTTTTCTCGCCAAAAAAGGTGGCAATAAAAGGGAGCCAAATAAACAGATCCCCAAAAATGCAGTTTTTAATGGCATTTTTTTCGGGTGCTTTGGTCAGCATTCAACTAGGTTTAGCCTGTTTGGGTCCAGCATTTAACTGTAAACCCTGCCCCTGAACTCCAGCCTGGCTAGGCCCAGCTTTATACTGCTGGCTTCACTTCCAAAGATCCATTTCTGAAGTGATGTAGACTTTGGAGGTGAAACCAGGGTCGAATCCCCACTACCGTCTTAGCCAGGTTTCAGAACACAAATGACTTCAAACCTGGTTAGTTTGTGTTCTGAAACCTGGCTAAGACGGTAGTGGGGATTCGACCGGGGAGGTCGTCCCTCAAACCTGGTTAGTTTGTGTTCTGAAACCTGACTAAGACGGTAGTGGGGATTCGACCGGGGAGGTCGTTCATCAAACCTGGTTAGTTTGTGTTCTGAAACCTGACTAAGACGATAGTGGGGATTCGACCGGGGAGGTCATCCCTCCAACCTGGTTATTAGTTTGTGTCTCTGGAAACCTGGGCTACCAAGATGGTGAGTAGGGGATTCCACTGGCGAGAGTCATCCGTCAAACCTGGTTAGTTTGTGCTCTGAAACCTGGCTAAGACAGTAGTGGGGATTCGACCGGGGAGGTCGTCCCTCAAACCTGGTTAGTTTGTGTTCTGAAACCTGACTAAAACGGTAGTGGGGATTCGACCGGGGAGGTCGTCCCTCCAACCTGGTTAGTTTGTGTTCTGAAACCTGGCTAAGACGGTAGTGGGGATTCGACCGGGGAGGTCGTCCCTCAAACCTGGTTAGTTTGTGTCTCCTGGAAACCTGACTAAGATCGTGAGTGGGATAATGCGACCGAGGTCAGGCCCATCAAAACCTGGTTAGCTTCCAGGTTCTGAAACCTGGCTAAGACGGTAGTGGGGATTCGACCGGGGAGGTCGTCCCTCAAACCTGGTTAGTTTGTGTTCTGAAACCTGACTAAGATGGTAGTAGGGATTCGACCGGGGAGGTTGTCCCTCAAACCTGGTTAGTTTGTGTTCTGAAACGTGGCTAAGGTTTTGACCCAGCAGTCCAAAGCTGGTCCTGGTTAGGCTGAGCCCACAACTGAATGTTGGGCTTGGCCTGGCTCAGCCTGCCTCCACACTCCACAGGGGTCTCAGAGGGAAGCATATTCTTCAGGTTTGTGGGGTTTGTGGGGGGTTTTTCCTCCAAAAAATGCCCATGTCAAACCCAAACATGAAAAGTATCAATATTTTCCCCCCACTCCATTAAAAATGGCAAGTATGAGAACAGATCAGCAAATATATATGGTCAAACCAATACTGAAAAATTTGAGGCCAGCCAAGCCTAAAAAACAAGGACTGTATATATAGGGATACAAGGCAATGAGGTATAAACAGTTAGTTTGAGTATAATTTCAATAGATACTTCATAAACCGTTCATAAAGATTATTCATAAAGATATATTGTGATTATTTAACTGGATATAAAGGTAATAAACAAACATATAATGAGAGCATGTCATAAACATTGTCCATGAGACGCAATTCTAAACCTGCACTCAGTCCTGGAGGAGATCGGGAGAGTCCGAGACGTGGGATAGGAAGTGCTGGCCGGGCCAGACAGCCATGCCTTCCCGGGAAGAACTTAAGGGTGAAATTAAGCCTAGCAAAGAAGTCAGCCCACCGGAGTTGTTTGGTGGTGAGCTTGCTGGGCATTTTAGGGTAGGTCAGGTTCTTATGGTCAGTCCATTCCTTGAAGAGGTGCTGGGCCCCTTTAGCCAATGTGCCCAGGTTGCCAATGCCCTGCGGATGGTGCAGGTTTCCTTGTCACCCACCATCCAATTTATTTCTGGGCCAGAAAACTTTTTATTTTTTTTATTTTTTTGTTGATAATAAATTTTATTAATTTCAGCATCGTTAAAACATTACAATTACAAAAATTCCGTTGTTGATACTTAAATATCTTAATCTAATCAGTATATTACTAAAAATTTTAAGTATCCAGTTCAAATAATTTTCTCTCTCAGTTTGACTTCCCATTCGGATCTAGTGACTTCCTATTACCGTCAAGAATTGACCTTATTTGGCTAACCTTTCTTCAAACTCAGATGTAATAAACAAAAGGAGAACCAGTGATTTAATTCTCTTTTTTTCTTTTCCCATCCCAACCTCTTTTGTTTCCTTTTTTGTTTCCACTACTTGTCCATCTATATTTCTCCGTGATATCTCTATACTCATCCTTCAAAGGTTGGGGGGGGGGTTCTGTTCTTATTTCCATCACCGTCTTCTCATCTTTACATTGTCCACCTGGAGTTATTGTCGTTGTTCTCAATACCAATACATCCTCAGTATATGGCTGGAAAGATTTTACATTTCAGTTCTCATACCCCAATATATTTTACCCATCAGTGCCCCTAGATTGTATTGTATCTTTTTCCACCGTAAGGATTTCTAAGTTGGTGTGCTCCTTTGTCCATTAAATATAGCTGACTGACTTTTGTCTTCTTTCCATTCTTCTATGGTGGGAGTTGGTGGTCTGACTTCCAGGGCAAATTTGGCTAGCGTCTATTCAGTGCAAGCGACTAACAAAATGAAAAAAAAGCAAAATGCATCTGTGAATTCATAAAACCATTATCCTTTCTCTTATAAAATTCAGCAAATAATTGTCTGGGTTCTTTCTTAAATTGTTTTCCAATTATTTTTCTGCTTATTATTGTGTGTAACTGACTCAAAAAATCCTTTTTCTCTTACACTTTCATCGCCCACCACATGTGTAGTAAAATGTTCCGTGTTTTGGGTGACATTTCCCAACAATGTGGTGGAGTATAAGCAAGTATTAAATTTCCGCTATTAAGTTACTTGACGGGGTTAAATAAGAGCGATACAAACATTCTTCTAGATTGTGTTCCTGTAGAATCTACATTCAGGGTGTACTTATAGATGTTTCAGTAAAATATCTCTTCCCATTGCTCTAGTGTTATGTTTGAGTTCTGTGCCTTGGGCCCATTTTACCATGGCTTCTGTTTCTACTTCATTTCCAGTTTCCACTGCCTGATCCAACAAGACCTCAGAGTATCTTTACTCTATTGTTTTACTGTTTTTTCTCCTCCTGAAATTATTTTTTATCTTAATTCATTATTTTGTCTCTGCTACATTCCCTCGAGTTCTTACTTCACATCTGCTTCTCTCCAATCCTATTCTTAACTGTTCATATGTGAACCAATGGCATGTGTTTTCTCCTATCTTTATTAAGTTTCTGGGTTTTATTATCCTCCTTCTGGGCCAGAAAACTTACAGGACAAGTATGCACAAGCATGTAGCTTCCCATCCTCCCCCCGTTGAAGCAAAGCAGCCCCCAAAGCAACATCCGAAGCGTCGACATGTAGAATAAATGGTTTGCCTGGGTCTGTGTGCACCAACACCAGTTCTGAGGTGAAGATCCCCTGGAGTGACTGGAACGCCCCCTGGCACTTTGCCATCCTGGCAAGGGGCAACCCCGGCCTGGCCCCACCAGGCCCAGTACCTTTGGTGTGGAGAAGGTCAGTGAGGGGAAGGACTACCCTGTCAAAGTCAGGGATGACGTCCCTGTAGAAGTTCACAAATCTCAAAATGGACTGTAGTTGCCTTCGTGTGTGCAGACCCGGTCAGTTAATAACAGCCTGAACGTTGCTCAGGTCCATCTCAACCCCCCGCTCCAAGATGTGGTAGTCCAAAAAGTCCACTCGTTCCTGGTGGAACTCGCATTTGAAAAGCTTGGCATAGAGTTCGTGTCGTATGAGGCAGTGCAGTATCTCCCGTAGCAGCTTGATGTGCGCCTGGACATTCTCAGAATAGATCAACACATCATCCAAATAAACAACAACTCCCTTAAACAGCAGGACATAGAGGACCTCATTAATGATGTTCATGAACACCCCGGGGGTCCCACTGAGGCTGAATGGCATCACGAGGCACTCGAACTGGCCTAGGGTGGTACTGAAAGCAGTGAGGTGTTCCTTTCCCTCAGCAATGCAGACCCGAAAATACGCCTTTGCACATTCAGTTTGGCGAACACCTTGCCTTTGGAGAGGTGTCCCAACAAGTCTTTGATCAAGGGAAGGGGGTATTTATTGTTCATGGACACTACATTCAGGCCTCTGTAGTCCGTACAGAGGCAAAGGGAGCCATCCTTCTTCTTGCAGAAAAAAACGGGAGCCCCCATGTGAGACTTGGAAGCTCTAATGAAGCCCCTTGCCAAGTTCTTGTTGATGAACTCCCACAGTGCCACCAGTTTGCGGGGGTTCATCTGATACAATTTTCCCTTGGGAAGTCAGGCCCCTGGGGCCAGTTCAATTGAGCAGTCAGTGCTGCGGTGGGGGTGGGCAGGCGGTCTCACTTTCCCTTAGTGAGGTCACAGTAGGGCCCCGGGAGGGCAGAGGGATTAGGTGGTGGCACCTTCAGGGAACCCACCAAAGGCCGATCGCCGTCACTGGAATGGGTCGAGGGAGGAGATGGAGAATCTGGTGGGGCCCCGACAGGAGGGGTGGAGATGCTAATGGCATGTTTCAACCACCTGGTGTCTGGGTCGTGGTGCGCTAACCAGGGCATACCTAGCACTAGGGTGTGGGAATGGGCCAAAATGCCTAAAAATTGTATTTGATATCAAAGATTTGTAAACTTAAAATGGATTTATAAAATCAAAGGTTTGCTCTAAACCACTGTTTAGGTCATGCAGGAAAAAAAAAAGATTAAATCTGTAACATCTTGTCAATAAGGGCCAGTGACAGAAGACATACATTTATGACTTGTTTTTGAGAACTAGCTATATGGGATAGCTACATGAGTAAACAAAGCCATAAAGAAATCAGAGGTTAGAATAGAAATGAATGTGATTAGTTAATTGAAAAAAGTTTTTTTCTATCTATGTTTAATGAACATAGAAATAATAATGAGAGATTCATAGGTACTTGTAATATAATTGTATTAGACTCAAATGGTATAACGGTATAGGAGCAGCAGTGGTGTAGGAGGTTAAGAGCTCGTTTATCTAATCTGGAGGAACCGGGTTTGATTCCCAGCTCTGCCACCTGAGCTGTGGAGGCTTCTCTGGGGAATTCAGATTAGTCTGTACACTCCCACAGACGCCAGCTGGGTGACCTTGGGCTAGTCACAGCTTCTCGGAGCTCTCTCAGCCCCACCTACCTCACAGGGTGTTTGTTGTGAGGGGGGAAGGGCAAGGAGATTGTCAGCCCCTTTGAGTCTCCTGCAGGAGAGAAAGGGGGGATATAAATCCAAACTCTTCTTCTTCTTCCATAATGGTTAAAAATCAGCTTTAAATCTTTTAAAGGGAATAAGATGTGTTTCCCTGGGAATGTCCCACCCTTAGGAATGTATGTAAACCTGTACACCCTGGAGAGATTTCTCTCTTTGGGAGCAAACTTAGAAAAGTAGGAAAAATGGTTATCCTTGAAAACCCGAAAGACAGAAGTCAGTTTTATTGCAGCCCTTTGCATATGGGCAGGAGAGGGATGAACAGAAACAGTCATGAGCAAAAAGGACATGCAGCTTTAATGTGACAATGTTTTAGTCAGAGAAGCAATTTGATTCAAAGGCTGTCTTAATGTGACAAGGAGAAAGAATCAAGCCAATCAGATTTTAAGGTTCATGCAGAAAGCACGTGAAAGGGGAATGATCTTATGGGATACGTTTTCAGGTACGATTATATGACATATGTATTCTATGTATCTATAAAAATAAAGTCTTTATCTGGGCAAAGTGTGACTCTTCTAGAGAGTTACCCTGTGTGTCAGATACCTATTTTGTGCACAGTAAGATTTCTCTTTTGTATGGGGTGGGTGTGCCTGTCTTGAAGAGAACACCCTGGTCAGATGCCTCTGCTGTCCAGTAAAAGTTTTCTTTCTGAGTCTCCAGGAATTTCCTAACCTGGAGTGGATGCACATCTGGCTCCTCAGTTGCCAAACAATGGCAAGAGGGGTTTGTGGAGGTCTGGAACATGCTAGAGTACAGCTTGGGAAGAGAGAAAGGAAGGGTGGGCAAAGCATTAGGAGCAATGTGACTGTGCTCACACAGCCCAGAAAACCCACAACAGCCAGTTGATCCAAGCTGGGAAAGCCTTTGACAATATCTCTGACTGTGTGTCTGTGGGATTATCCTCCACTGAGGCTGTGCCCTAAATCTCCAGGAATTTCCCAACCTGGAGTTGGCAAGGCAAGGAGAAGGCTTTGGCCCTTAATTCTTCCTACTCCTCTTCAAAGTAGCCCTTCAGTAAAGGCAGTCGATGAGAAGGCCCTGAAAGGTCTATTTTGCCAGGCTTGAAAAGTCTAGACTGATACAAGGCTTTCTTTCTTCAGCCCCAAATCAGAGATGGTGCAAAGATAACCATCAGCGCCGTATATCTTCTCTCTAAATACAGTACAATCATAATGCTGCTGTATCTCCAGCCAGATGGGTTCAGAGTGTCAAATGCCCTACTTGCAAGCTTTGTTGATAAATGTAACCACCTTCAAAACTGATCTTTCCTTTGCGTCCTTTGCAGTGTTGCAGGCGTCTACTGACAGTTTTGTTTTGTTTTTTTAAAAAAAGGATGGTGCTGCTGCTTCTCATTCCATTGGCTAGCCATTGTGGTTAAGAGAGAGAAGGCTTCCAGCGCCTCAGGCCTTGACTACAAGATGCAGTCGTCGTTGCCTTGTAAGACCAGATAATTTCATTCTGCTGAAGTCAGCAGACAAGCAAGGTGCGTAACGATCCTCTTTCCCCCTCCAGGGTCTGTACAACAATGACTCCTAGAAAGGATCAAGGGGCCTGGCTTCCACAGGTTTCAAAGGACAGCTTGGAAATCAGTGCACCAGAAGTCCAGAGTCATACAAATGCCTGCTTGAGCTCTAGGAAAGACTGGTCCTTGACATGATTCATTGCTATTTTGAGCCATCGATGCTGAGACTTCACTAAAGTTAGTCAAACTGTTTCTGACTTTCACTGACACTCTGAGGAGATTTTAAAGCCTTAAAAACACAGGATTTAGACACTTAAAGCTGCTGCAGTCCTTGCCTGTTGTTGTCTTTTTTGAATGACAGGCTGGTGCCTTCACAGTCTTTCGCTATCTTTTTGCAAGTTACCCCCAGCCCTGCCCGTCATCGCTGTTTAAGGATCTGCTCTGCCCTCAGAGACTTTGGCTGCACGTCACAGGCAGCTGATCGAGAGTTTAAGGGTTCATGCTTTATTCCTGCTTTTTGTGGAATATATGCTGAATCTGGGAGATCCCTGAAGAGCAAGGAAAAAAGAAATTTCAAGAGAGAAAGGCACAAACCAGGAATCTGAACTTTAAAAAAAACTTAACTAAGGGAAATACATCCTGGAAAGGAAAAAAAGCAGTTTAATCTTTGAAATTACAGCAGATGCTCAGAATATGTGCAAAATATTTCATATCTACCAGACAAGCAACATGTCCACTAGATTATGGGAGTTTGGCCTGCAAGTAGCTCTGCAAAGAGGCTTGGAATTGGAGTAATGCATTGTGGGTGACACATGGATGGGGATGCCTCTTGTCTAGTGAAGAAAGGTCCACTGTGTTTTTTTCCAAGCAGTCTATTACCTTCAGTCTTTCAGCTTTTTGGTGAAGAAAGCAGGCCAATAGTTTCACAGAGGTTTGTTGTGCCACTATAATTAATTTTGAAGGAAACCTCCCCCCGCCTGTAAATTGCACCAGGGACATCCAAAGAAGGTTCTTGAAACCTGGCTGAACCCCTTGATTTGCATAATGGTACTTCAATGTCAACCAGTGGTGGGATCCAAAAATTTTAGTAACAGGTTCCCATGGTGGTGGGATTCAAACTGTGGCATAGCCAATGGGGCTGGGCAGGGCATGACAGGGGCGTGGCCGGGCATTCCTGGGCAGGGCTGTGGCGTTGGACGGCCACTGCGCCCTATGGAAGCGAATGCACGAGGGCTACAGGGCTTCTCAAGCCACGCACGCCAGTGAACCTCCTGCTAGACTGCTTCAAGTTCTGCGCGCTACTGCTGAGAGGAGGGGCGTAACTAAGGCAAAAATCACATGGCAAAATCACCCATTAGTAACCCCCTCTCAGCACACACAAATCATTAGTAACCTACTCTCGGGAACCTGTGAGAACCTGCTGGATCCCACCTCTGATGTCAACCATTTGAATGAGGTAATTAAGGCTGTATCACATGATTATATATTTTGCTGCTGTGCTCTAGCAATCACCTGTAACTGTATGAAACAGTGTGACCCATTAGTGTTATTGTGGCAATGAAATGGGGAAGAGAGAACTTACACCACCCTTAAGTTCCCAGAAGGAACAGTCAGATCAAAATGTGCTAAATAGATCAGAAGAAACAAATGAGCACCAGGTCGTTTCAGTGGGCAGCATGGTACTCATGGACTCCCCATCACGCATCACTCAGATGGCAGCGGAAGCTTTATAACACACCACCCCACCGTCTGGCTGTTTGCCTTCGCCTTCTCTAGGCCATTTTCAATCAGCTCAGTCTGAATGGAGCAGGGAACGCATAAAGGCTTTTATGCAGAATACTGTTTATCTGCCGGATAATCACACTGACACATGGCAAAATGAGTCTTAACACTGACGAAGGCAAATTGATACATATTCAGTTCGAAATGTGTGTATTTAAAAAAAGCAAGTATGTCATAAATAAGACCTGACTAAATCCAAAGGACTTTGAAAAAAGAATGTTGGTAATTATGAACACCTCTATAAATATACAACGTGGTGGAGCCATTTCCAATTTCTGAAATTGCTTGGATTTACGCACAGACTCTGAGGTAATAAATCTGAGGAAATTGCACTGTTGTGGAGTTCTCGGCTTCTGTTTCACTTGGAGTATTCTTTTATGCCCTGTTTATAAAATATTACAGTAACAGAATTTGCATTAATTCAAACAGTTGAAAAAGCTCCAGTTATGGCAGACTTATGTGTTGCTTATAATACCCTTAAATAAAATGATACAATTATAGAACACCATAAAAGGCTCAACACCCGAGGTACAAAATTTATTCCCTTCCCCCTCAAAAAACCCAGCTGCAGACTTGAGAGGACTGAATGGAGTCAAATGACAAAGGTTAAGGTACTAAAACGAAGACAATAAACCCAAGAAGCTAAAATGTAGATGTAATTTCCACATATGGAAAGTTAGGCAGCAATTCTGCTTTAGTGCTGGGATCTTAAACTGCATCCTGTCAAGCCAAGTTATTACTGTATTTCCAGTTCAGCACAACTCACACTGGAAGTTCTCATTGAGACAGAAATCAAACCGAAATGGGAAGATTTATTACATGAAGAACAAACATTGAGAAGAGGCATCTTAGCAAAGATGTGGAGAGGAAGAAGAAAAAAACCATGGACTGGCTGAATGGAGAGAAACAGTTCTCTTTTAAATGTGGAAAGGCTTTTAATGTCTCACCAAAAGATATGGGTCTTGATCAGGGATATCAGCTTCCAGCAGGGACTTGGACATCCTCTGGAATTACTGCTCACCTCCAGACCACAGAATAATTCCTCCAGAGAAAATGGATGTGTTGAAGGGTAGGCTGTATGTAGGGTTACCAACCTCCAGGTAGGGGCTGGAGAGCTCCCAGAATTACAGCTGATCTTACACTACATACATTATTTACTTATTTAAAACATTTATTCCACTTCTCCAGGAGAAAATGGCTGCTTTGAAAGGTAGACTGCATAGCATTATACCATACTAAGGTCTCTCCCCTGCCTAAATTCCAATGTCCCAGTTTCCACCCTGTGCTCTCTAGGAATTTCTAAACCTGGAGTTGGCAGCCTTATCTCTATAGCATTGTGCCCTTCTAAGGCCCCTGTCCTCTCCACGCTTCACCCTCACATCTGTAGGAGTTTCCCAACCTTACTCTGGCAATTCTGCCTTCTCACCTCACCCCCACCAGAGGGGACCTGGCCAATCTTGTCTGATCCAACAATATGCCATAGTTTTGCCAGGCATGCAGAAAGGTGACTATTGCATCATTTGGCTGTTTGGTAAGCAACTCAGAGGCAGCCAATTGAGGTGATAGTCAGTGTTTTAACAGGACTCTGTGCTGGATTGTAAGGACAATATCATAGGGAATATCTCACTCCAGTCTTGGCCCATCTGTTCTGGCTCTCAATTTGCTTCTGGGCACAATTCAAAAGACTGGTATTGACCTTCAAAGCTTGATACATTTTGGGACCACCGTATCTGAAGGATGTACCTTATTAACCTGCCTAACCACTAAGGGCATCTTTGATGGCCTTTTCCAGGTGCCCCCAACTTCTGAGATTCGGTTGATGGCAACCCAGAAGAGGACCTTCTTGCCTCTGGCAAAGCTCTGGAACTCTCTCCCCAAGAAGATTCATCTGCCCCACTCTGTTACCATCTTTTGCCAGCATCTTCTTCCTGCCCCATGTTTTAATTGCTGCTTTTATGTTTTGTAAATATTTTATTCTGTTTTCTAAAAAATCTAGTTACACAGTGGTAAAATTTCATCCTGTACAGCCTAGCTACTTGACACTTTTTACTTGCAAAGAAGTGATGTATTTGCGCCCAGATGTGCAGATGCTTTGTCTGGTGAATAACCACAGGACACGTTCTTGGAATAAATTGGGCTGCAGCCTTTTTATTATTTACAATTAAGGTGGAAGCTGGGCATTCAAGAGGAGCACATCAGTACACCGGCCGGTCAGCACCCCTGGCTGACTCCAGGACCAACCCCAACCCCTATTGGGGAGGTTAGAAAGGTCAGAGCCACTGGGGCACCTGCCCTTTGTGGCCCCCTAACTGCTGGGGTGTCAGGCAAATTCGCAGCGGCATGACCATGAGCCCACCCCACCCCAAGCCTCTTAAGGAGGCCCCCAAACGTGAGCCTGGCCTCCCCACAAGAATGTGCTCCTCTGCCCAAACTGCCCCAGAGCTGACCATTCAGCTCCCGCCACAGCTTCGAAAGCCTTCCAGCCTTCCAGCCATTCCAAGAGGGCCAGCCGTACGGCACTTAGCCAGATGTCCAATCCTTGTTCGGAAAGGTCAGAGAGGACTGTGATTGGCCCAAGATCACCCAGTAGGTTTCATGTGTAGAAGTGGGGAAACAAATCCAGTTCACCAGATAAGAGTCTGCCACTCTGGTGGAGGACTGCGGAATCAAACCCAGTTCTCCGGATTAGAGTCCACCCCTCTTAATCATTACACCATGCTAGCCACATGCCTCTGTCTTACTTGAAACTATAAAGCAGAATTTTATAGGAGGACATTTTTATAAAGGTAACAGAGCGATCATTAAATGGTTTGGGAAAGTGCTTTTATAATGGGAATTGGGTTGTAGATTTTACCACTATGTATAGCATGTATAAGCTGTTTGCTGTATGTACTACCCATCTCTCACTGCACTGTTTTCTACTTATCTAATAACCATTTTCTGCATTGACTTATCATGTTTTCTTCTTTATGCTTTGTCTCAGATTTCTGTCATCCTAGTCCTATTACAGTGCTTATTTTATGCCTCATTCTACTGATTGAATCAATTTACACTGTGTGATCTACCTTGAGTCTCAAGGAGAAAGCTAGAGTATAAATAAAGTGCCCAGGTAGGAGGTGTGGCTTCAGCCAAAACTACTTTCTTGTCGTAATTTGCTTCCTTGAATGAAGTCTGAGCAAGTACTCTGGCAAATGAACCATATCTCGTAGCTCAGAGATAGCTAACTGATGGGTCCTGTTGGCCAAATCTAATCCAGATAATTTTATGTGACCTTTGGCAACTTTCCAGATGAACTCTGTAGGCTAGATCCAGCCCAAATTACATTCCTGCCACACCAGTCTTGCTTCTTTTCCATGTGCTTTGATTCCCTCTTGATGTATTTTTATTTTACTTATTTAAAACGTTCACGGGCTGCCTTTTTACCTTGCAAAACTCAAGGCAGTTTGCAATGTAAATAAAACAAGGATTATTTTTTCAAAACCCTTAAAAAACACCACACTGCTGTATGAACCAGGGAAACATGCAGTATCCATGATGAGAAAAGACATGGCATGATGCCCTCTTCCATGATCATGTGTCTCCAGATCAGAATGAAACACCAGACTTCATTTTGTGAGTTAGGCCCCTTCCGCTTGCAGGCGTAATAATGGTGGCTTGTAGAGACCCGGCAAAAGCGCTTGTCCCCAGGGGAGCTGTTCGTGACAGGGGTGCAGCTGCTTTACCCGGCAGCCATGCTGCCGAGCTATAGCGAAGCTGGAGCTGTTGCTTCCAACCTCACTTGCCCAGTGAGGTTTTTGGAAAAAGGCGGCTCGGAACCGCTGCCATGCGAACGGCAGCGGCTCCGCGGTGGCTTCCCTCCCCCCATGTCCAGGCGTCCTACCTGTCCTGCAGCCCTCCAGCACGTTGCTGAGGCCTGGGGACATGCCCCCTCTGCCCTGCAACTCTGGAGCGGTCGCGCAGGGCAGGGGCGCGTGTCCCCTGGCCTCAGCGACGTGCCAGAGGGCCACAGGCCTTGCGGAAGGGGCCTTAGAATTCCAATGTAATTCTTGCACTTTGCTCTTGATTCCAGCAAGTACATGCCTTTTCACACTCACCTAGGATTAATAGCATTACAAATGAATTTCCATTGTCAAAAGCAGGGGTCCCCAAACTTTTTAAACAGGGGGCCAGTTCACTGTCCCTCAGACTGTTGGAGGGCCGGACTAAAAAAAACTATGAACAAATTCCTATGCACAAATGATTGTAAAATGTTTGATTTCACCTTTCAGCCTTTCTGTCATGGTCTATTTTTAGAACAGTGACCAAAGTATGTCAAGTACAGGGTGGGCTCCAAATATTGTTGGGGAGGCTGTGGAATACCTTCCCCTGTAAAAAAAAAAGCAGAACTTTCCCAATGAAACATTCCATCTAACCCAGGATCAGGTATCTTCCTGGGTTCTTTCTTCCCTAGCAGCCAGCGATCGATTCGCCAGCCTGGCTGATGCCAATGGGAGTGAGGCGGAACAGAAAGCCTGAGAGCAACACATGGAGTAGCTGAGAGGGAAGGGCGGAGCAGGCGCTGCCACATGTAAGGTTTCCAACTCTGGGTCAGAAAATTCATGGAGATTTGGGGGTGCCATCATGTAACTGCAATCAACAGCCGTTGGGGCCAGTTCCTCCTCTCCCTCGAGCCCCCACTGCACATGAATGGAGCCATCGCTGCCATGCCTGGCGGGCCGGATAAATGCCTTCAGGGGGCCACATTTGGCCCCCGGGCCGTAGTTTGGGGACCCCTGGTCAAAAGAGATTATCATGTTGATAACATTCTGGCTTAGTTTCCCTGGCCAGATTCTGTTAAGGTTGTAGAAACACAACCAAGAGTTGAATGAAAGGCTGCCTAGATGAAGAGGTTTCACTGTGATTCCTGCCTCTGCTTTTGACTTATTTTTTTTCTTTGTCATCCTCAGGGTTTTGCAGGATTGTCACAGTAATATACAGTCACTTCAAGACTTACAGGCACACTACATTAGAAGCACATAAACTCATCAGGTTAAAAATTAAACAGCCACCACTGCCACACCTGTCAGAGAAGGCGAAACACCTTTGAGTTCTGCCGTAATTCCACTTGATGTCATCAGTGCAGCAACAAGGTGAGTCTCTGCATTGGATACAAAACAAAAACTAATTTAGAACAAAACAAACCTGTTCTCATGAACTCAAATTTAATTCTGTGCAGGCAGAATGACAACACAATACAAGGTTGGCTAGACGAATCAAAACAATAGTTTTAGCCTCAATAGCTGAACCTTTGCAGGGCTGAATCAGAGACTGTAATAGGGAAGCAGAGGAGTAGCTTGAGTTGAGAACGTTTTTCTTCTGTTTTTATTTTATACTTTGCTGGTAGATAAAGTATTTCTGCAACAGGACAGGATTGTTCACACATGCACATCAACTTGGCTGCTCACCTGAGAGAATTCTGCTGGCAGAAAAGACACCTGCAGACTCCAAGCCAGTCTTCTTGGGACTACTACATTCATGGTATTTTTACATGGTCACCAAAGATGTTATCCCAATAGACACGTGAATGTGAGAAAAGTATACTTCATTACAGATATACTTGTTGGAGAGCTGCTCTTGGCTGAAGCTCCATCTTGAGTGTCCTATCAGGTTTGCCTCTGCAATCTGGGTGTTGGCCTACAGTGGCCGAGAGTTGAATTTGTGGGAGAAGACCGCAATTCAAATGATGTGGGGAGATATGAAATTTGGATCTGTGATGGGCCATTTAAGAAAAGTCTTAAAGTTTATTCAAGGACAACTACAGTCTAGAGAATTCAAAGATAGAAGGCGAGAACTGCACACAGGCAACCTTATTTTATAGTTACATTGGCATAAGATTTGCCTCTGGAGTGGTACAACTTACTTTGTAGCTTGTTTTCCTGTTACACCTTCTACAGAGTGTTTGTTGTGAGGGGGGAAGGGCAAGGAGATTGTAAGCCCCTTTGAGTCTCCTATAGGAGAGAAAGGGGGGATATAAATCCAAACTCCTCCTCCTCCTCCTCCTCCTCCTCCTCCTCCTCCTCCTCCTCCTCCTCCTCCTCCTCCTCCTCCTCCTCCTCCTCCTCCTCTTCTTCTTCTTCTTCTTCTTCTTCTTCTTCTTCTTCTTCTTCTTCTTCTTCTTCTTCTTCTTCTTCTTCTTCTTCTTCTTCTTCTTCTTCTACTACTACTACTACTACTACTACTACTACATACCTTGCATGTCTAGAAAATGGGCATGGAAAGAGCTGGAGGTGTGATTTTTACTATTCAAATGAGAGGTCCTCCCCTTGACCTTCACCCTAAGCCTTATGTTTAATATACGTTGTGGTGTAATAAGCAGGGGCGGAGCAAGGGGGAACTGTGTCCGGGGCACGTTTGTGCCCTGCACCCCTGCCACAGTGCCCCTCACCCCGCCCGACCTCAGAATGCCTCTCCATGCCCCCGCCATGCCAAGCCACGCCCACACCCCAGGGCATGCCCAGGGCATCGCGCCCCCCGCCCCAGGGCATGCCCAGGGCATCGCGCCCCCTCCCCATGGGCACGACGCCACTGGCAATAAGCACTGTTAGACCATAGCACCTGTTACTTAGTAAAAACCCCAAGTGTGCAGACCCGTTCAAAGCCCACTTATGTATTTGTTCAAAGCTTCTTGTATTTGTCTTCTACGTGCAAAAGGTGTCTCCTCTTTGTAAAGTCTCTTCTTGTGAAAACTGTACTTTTTGCAAAGCCACAGAAAACAATGCATTATCTACAGCTGAATTCGGTAAATTTCTATACCATCACAGCTACAGCCCTGCACATACCTGTACCTGTCGCACACCTACACATGGTGTTGGCTGCAATGGACAGGCTGCAGCCATTTTAGTCATGCGCTACCCCCATGGTTGAGGCCAGAGCAGATCCTGGAGGCAGCCAATACAAGTTTAAAGGGTAATACATTGCCTGCACATTCACAGACAACACATTTTTTTAAAAAAATGAGGGATTTTAACCCCCTTTTTTACTTTTCAGATTTTTCTGCAAATCTGAAGATAGTTTGATGAAAAATCTCCATAGCATCAGTGTGGCTCTGATGCATGGATTTAGATATCTGTAGTCTGGGAAAAAAGGAAATTAAGAAAAAGATATCTAGTATAGAACCATGTGGGGATTTCACGACATATGGCGGGGTCTGGCAGATACCCTTAGTACAAGTGTCTACCTCAAGCACTGCAAAAAGGTTGGCTTGTATCTAATGAAGCATTTCCCCAGTGGAAGAATGCCCACTCATGGAGCACAACATTCCCATCTCCTGCCTCCAACTGTGGAAGCACTCTAGTGGGTCCAAACGATATAATCTTAATAACTGTCCTCATGGCCAGTACTGTGGCCTCCATATTACAGAGACTGGGTGATAGTGGGTTGCCTTTGACCCCCACAAACCAAACTTCACCAAACCTGGGTGGTATCATCAGGGGAGTCTCCTACTGATACCACCCAGGTTTGGTGAAGTTTGGTCCAGGGGGTCCGAAGCTATGTACTCCCAAAGGGCGTGCCCCATCCCCCATTGTTTCCAATGGGAGATAATAGGAAATGGGGGCTACACATTTGAGGGTCCATAACTTTGGCCCCCATGAACCAAACTTCACCAAACCTGGGTGGTATCATCAGGAGTGTCTCCTAAGGATACTCTGAAAGTTTGGTGCTGCTGGCTTAACAATTGCACTCCTGACAGCAAGCACACACACACACACACCAAGTGGCAGGCGTAGATGTCTTCACTTGAAACATGCTGCAGTGAGAATGTTGGAACCTGGATGAAAAGGTGCCGATTCTTTTGAAACTTGGTTGTATCTAGATTAAATTTTCAGTGGGAATTTGGCCTGAGAGCAAAATTAAGAGTGATTGCAGGCTTTTTTGGAGAGGAGAGAACGGCACAAAGTGAACAAGGCACAAATAAACCCACATCCCAAAGTAGTAAAAGGCTCATTCCGCACATACAGAATAATGCACTTTCAAACTGCTTTCAATGCTCTTTGAAGCTGTGCGGAATGGCAAAATCCACTTGCAAACAGTTGTGAAAGAGGTTTGAAAACTCATTATTTTGCATGTGCGGAAGGGGCCAAAGCCTATAAATACAGCCTTCTGCCTTCTCCAGAAAACTGAAGAGAAGCCTAAATAAGCTTTAATCTGCTTTCTAGACAGATCAGTGCCCATCCTGTCACAAATGACATGGAACCTCAGGGTTTGGAAGTTGTTTGTCGTTCTTCAGGTGCCCTTCCATGGAGGTTGCCAACATCACTTATCAGTCTTCGTGATCAACAGTATGCTGTTCCATCGCTTTGAGGTTGAGGCCCGGGTAACACAGCTGCACTGAGAATAAAAGTAACCTTTAAAAGCATCTGACTGGCTTCTATTGGAAGCAGTGCAGGGCACCACAGGGATAGGGCTGCCAGTTCCAAGTTGGGGACAGTGCTTGAGGAGGGCAGAGTTTGGGGTTGGGAGGGATTTAATGGGGTATAATGCTGTAAAGAGATCACCACCCTAAGGCACCACTCATACAGGCAACCTAGTGCAGAGAGCAAGTGGGCACACACCTGTAGCTCTTCAGGAGACCCTGTCAGGCTTATTCTAGCTGCCATCTCTGAGGGAATATTGATAGCTCTGTGAGAGGATTTTACTTTTCCCACCAAAAACTGATTGCTCTTGTCATTTAAAAAAACCTTCTTGAGGCTTATTAACAAGCAAAGAAAGATGGAACGTTTCAGTATCCTACTCCTTCCATTAAAGAGGAGGCATACTGGATTGGGTTGCCCGGTTCTCACTTATCTTAGTGTTGGGGTATTGTCTGTGTGGTGGGCAGCCACTTGGTTGAGGACTTTTAGATTCTGGCTGCAAATTCACTTTCACTCAGACTGTAATTCCCTGGTCCACCATCTGCTCTCTGACACCCATTCCAACCCCTGGTTTTATTTATTTTATTTATTTATTTTATTAAACTTTTATACCGCCCCATCCCCGAAGGGCTCTGGGCGGTGGACAACATATAAAATACAATATAAAATGATAACATATAAAAGCAGCGATAAAATTTCCAAGTCTTAGTCCAATTTTAAAAATTCAAAAATTTGAATTTAAATTTAAGTGTGAGGTGGCGTCCAGCAATCCAATAACATAAAGTCCCTCCCTCCCCACGAAAAAGTTGAAGAAAAAATGGCCTCTATTGGACTGTCAGTGGATTCACTTTGCCCTTTGTCCCATTCAGAAGCTTATAGGAAATTAAAAAGTCAACTATTGGATAGAGAGTTCTCTACCCTAATCACCGCAGCCAAGAAAACGTGCTCCCCCCTGTATTTTTCTCTCCCATTTGAACGGGGCCACTTGGCACACTACCTGTATTGCTTAATAAACCCTGCTCAGAGGAGAGCCATAATGCTCGCCAGGGTTAATGTTATGCCTTCTGCCTTGTTACATGGCAGATTTAATAAGCAAGAAAAGGCTAAAAGATTGTGCCCATGTAATGATGGCTCAGTTGAATCTCTGGCCCACCAATTACTACACTGTCTCAGATTCTGTCTCAGATTCTTCTCAGCAGTTGAGAAGACTTGGCCAGGAAGAGCAGAGTGACCTGCTGGTGTTCATTTTGGAGGGCTTTTCTCAAAGCCACAGCTTTTAAAACAGTGTATTTTAACAGGGGTTTTCTCTTTTTCTCCTTGTAAGGCTCCTGTGAGCTAAGGCTAATTTAATTTTTGTGTGTGTTTTTTTTTTAAATTAATAAGGACATATTTGACAGATAGTACGTGCAGATAGCTCCAGGGGGGGGGGCAGTGACTAAAAGCTTAATATTTAAATATATAAACAAATCAGATATGAAGGCAGAAAGCCAGCAGGGGAATGGGGGCTTTCCAGTGTTTTGCACTGAGTGTCACATGTATGACTATCTGCCACTAGGACAGAAGTCGTGGATGTGCCCTCGCTGCAATGAGCTCCTGGCACCTGAACGTATGCTCTCTTGAAGCCGCTGTGGCAGACCTGGAGAAGCTGAAAGAGGCAGAGAGGGTGACAGACGAGGCTTTCAGGGACCTAACAGCCGGGTCCCACTCCCAAGGTGACATCTCTTCAGATGTCATGGAGAATGAAGGTCTTGGGGACGGAGGGTGCTAGTTCGAGGTGGGGAAGATGCTCCTAGATGGGATCCTCCCTAACTGGTGATCAGCTATCCTCTCAGACTGAGGATACCCCTGAGGTGGGGGCCCCTCAGTGGGTGATTCGATCATTAGAAATGTAGAGAGTTGGGTTCAGGAGAGGCTGATGACCGCGATGGTGACTTGCCTGTCTAAAAGCGGTTAAGCCATGGGATGTCACTGTCTAGATAGGCTTTTAGACAGTGCCAGTGGAGTCAGGCAGTTGTGGTCCACATTGGCACCAACCCACATTGGGAAATGTAGCCGAGGTTCTCGAAGCTAAATTTAGGCTGCTAGGAAACAGGTTGAAGTCCAGGACCTCCAAGGTGGCATTCCTCAGAAATGCTACCTCGGCCTCCACACACAGGGCTTGTGCTAGGCAAGAGGAGATACAGGGTCTCAACGCGTGGGATGAGAAGGTGGTGTAAGGCAGGAGGGTTTCAGGATTTGTCAGGAACTGGGGAACCTTTTGGGACAAGGCAGGCCGGGTACAAACGGGACGGGCTTCATCTTAACCAAAGAGGAACCAGGCTGCTGGCTCAACATTAAAAAAAAGGTGGCAGAACAGCTTTTAAACTGATCACTGGGAAAGCCAACAGGAGCTGGAGGTGGGGACTTCGTCTGAATACAGTATCTATGGGGATGCAGACAGAGGGTGGTTTTCTAAATCAACCACATATGCTTAGGAACATAGCAATGTGCATGTGACAAGGGATAGTCTTGAGGGTAAAGCACATAAATCCCAGCTTAAGGACAGAGACAGGGTATACAGGTGTCTCTATGCTAATAGTAGCTATCTGACCTAAAATGGGGAGCTAGAGTACAGAGTTTTGAAGGAGGACTTTGATATAGTGGGCATTACAGAGACATGGTGGAATGAGGAGAACCAGTGGGATGCTGTTATACCAGGCAACAGGCAGGCCTCATAGGAAGGATAGGATAGGGCTTATTGGGGTGGGAGTTGCCCTTTACATCAAAGAGAGAGCATAGTATCACATAAAATAGGACAATGCAAGGGGAGCTGGTTCCCTACAGAATCACTGTGGATATCAATACCAGGTGTGAAGCACAGTTTAATATTGTAATATATTATCGCCTCCCCTGACCAAAGTACAAGAGGATTCTGAGATGGAAAAAAGAAATTAGAGAGGCCAACAAAACAAAATGTAGTGGTAATGGGTGATTTTAACTATCCCCATATAAACTGGAAAAAAATGCATGTTCAGGTCAGAAAAGGGAGAGACATTCCTGGATATGCTAAATGACTGTGGCTTAGGAGCAGATGGTTGTGGAACCAACCAGGGGAGAGGTGATCCTAGATCTAATTCTATGTGGGACCCAGGACCCGGTACAGGAAGTCAGTGTTGTTGAGTCGATAGGGAACAGCCACCACAATGCTGTCAGATTCAGTATCTCAGCATAACAAGTGGCAACTACTAGTGTAGTTACATTCGCCTTCAGAAAGGGAAATTTCTCAAAAGATGAGGGATAGTGCGCAGGAAGCTGAAAGGGAAAATCAAGAGAGTCAAAACTGTCCAGGATGCTTTGAGGTTATTTAAAAACACAGTAATAAAAGCTCAGCTGGAATGTGTTCCACAGATTAGAAAAAGGCAGCACCCAGTCCAAAAAAGAAAGCCACCATGGTTAACAAGAGAGGTTGAGGAAATTATCAGGGAAAAAAGAGGGATGTCTTTTTAGGAAAATGGAAGTCCAGTTTGGCTGATACATATGAGAGGGAACACAAATGGTGGCAAAAAAGAGAAGCAAGTTAGCTGTAAGTGAGGCAAAAGGATTATGAGAACGCATGGCTGCAACATCAAGACCAGCAAACAAACAGTTCTTCAAGTACATCAAAAGCAGGAAGCCAGCAAGGAAGCGGTAGTCCGTTAGATGACAAAGGAACAAAGGGTGTGCTAAAGATGGTAGAGATTGCAGAGAAGCTGAATGAATTCTTTTGCATCTGTCTTCACCCAAGAGGAGGTGAGGAACATTCCTGCACCTGAACCAAGTTTAGGAGGCGAATCCGAGGAACTAGCGAAGATAGTGGTAGACAAAGAAGAAGTTCTGGCAGCCATTGATAAACTAAATGTTATCAAACTCCCTGGCCCAGATTGCATTCACCCAAGAGTTCTTAAAGAGCTCAAGCATGAAATTGCTGATCTTCTCACTTTAATATGCAACTTATCCCTGAAATCAGGCTCCATCCCTGAAGACTGGAAGATGGCCAATGTCACACCAATCTTTAAGAAAGGATCTAGGGCCAGTCAGTTTGACATCTGTTCCTGGTAAATTAGTAGAATCTATCATTAAAGATAAAATTATTAAACATGTAGAAAGACCCGCTGAGAAAGAGTCAGCATGGCTTTTTGGCAGAGGCAAATCCTGTCTTACAAACTTACTAGAGTTCTTTATGGGTAAAACAGGCATGTGGACAGGGTGAACCGTGGACATTGTCTACTTGGATTTCCAAAAGGCTTTTGACAAAGTTCCTCACCAGAGACTGTTGAGAAAACTCAGCAATGAAGGAATAAGAGGGGAAGTCCTCCCATGGATTAAAACCGGTTGAGAAACAGGAAACAAAGAGTGGGTGTAAATGGGAAGTTCTCACAATGGAGAGATGTCGGGAGTGGTGGTCCCCTAAGGATCCGCTTTGGGACCAGTGCTCTTCTTCACCTATTCATAAATGACCTGGAAGTAGGGTGGGTAGCGTATAGCCAAGTTTGCAGATGATACCAAATTATGTAGGTGGTGAGAACCACAAAGATTGCTAAGAGCTCTGCCGGACCTTGATAAATTAGGTGAGTGGGCTCAGAAATGGCAGTAAAATGCAGTTCAATGTAGCAAAATGTAAAGTGATGCACATAGGGCAAAAAATCCAAACTTCACATACACGCTACTAGGTCAGTGCTATCAGTCACAGACCAGGGGAAAGGGATTTAAGCGCCTTAGTTGATAGTTCCATGGGAATGTCAACTCAATGCATGGCAGCTGTAAAAGGCAAACTCTATGCTGGGGATAATTAGAAAAGGAATTGATAAAACTGTAAAGATTGCCATGCCCTGGCATAAAGCAGTGGTGCGACCGCGACTTGAGTACTGTGTCCAGTTCTGACGCCGTGATCTCAAAAAAAGGATATTGAGGAGATAGAAAAAGTGCAGAGAAGGGCAACAAGGATGATTGAGGGACTGGAGCACCTTCCCTATGAGGAGAGGCTGCAGCGTTTGGGACTCTTTAGTTTGGAGAGGAGGCGGCTGAGGGAGGATATGATTGAAGCTCTACAGTGCACTGGCGTATGGGGTAGAAAATGTTGACAGAGAGAAATTTTTCTCTTTCTCACAATACTGTGAACCAGGGGCATTCATTGAAAATGCTGGGGGAAGAATTAGACTAATAAAAGGAAACACTTCTTCACGCAACGCGGTGATTGGTGTTTGGAATATGCTGCCACAGGAGGTGGTGATGGCCACTAACCCGATACTTTTAAAAGGGGCTTGGACAGATTTATGGAGGAGAAGTCGATTTATGGCTACCAATCTTGATCCTCCTTGATCTGAGATTGCAAATGCCTTAACAGACCAGGTGATCGGGAGCAACAGCCGCAGAAGGCCATTGCGTTCACATCCTACATGTGAGCTCCCAAAGGCACCTGGTGGGCCACTGCGAGTAACAGAGAGCTGGACTAGATGGACTTTGGTCTGATCCAGCTGGCTTGTTCTTATGTTCTTATGTTCTTATTCAAGGAAATCAGATCCAAGTATGTGAATCTTACTCCTTGACATTTACCCCATCTCCCCGATTTAATTAGATTACACTACTTGTTGGACAACCCTGATCCTTCTCTCTGTATGATAGTGGCAGACTTTCTCCTGGAAATTACTAAACGCCAGTAGATTTCCTTCAACCTATATTGTATATGCTTTTTAATCCGTTTTTTATTACTGTTGTACTGTTGTCTATGCCAATAAAGGCTTGCTTCTTCACTGTGTGGTGGGCAACTGGATTTATCATATTATTGAATTATTATTGATAAATGTTTAGTGCACTGAGGGCCCAATCCACCCTGATGTTCTCCTTGGTAAACCCATGGCCATGAATGGAAGCTAAACATGGAAGGAAGCAAACATTATGGGAAAAGGTGATTTGAGCATGAAGGAATGTTTCCTCTGGAGGAGGATTCGGAGCATTTGTTTGTATGCATGAATCTAGTTTGAAATTCAAAGCAAATAATTAATGGGAAGCAAACCTTTAATTATGTGTTGGGAAACTGAAGAGTTCTTACACAGAAGCTTTCAGTGTATGTTTGATGACTGAGAACAGATATGTTAAAACTCATTGTCATCATCCTTTAACGAAAATAAACTGTCTTGGAAACAAGAAAGATAATCTGCTCTTTGTGTCTTTTTTGGGATTGGTTAATGTTAATACCCCATGAATGAGAGTCATTCATAATTATAGTTCATCCAGAATTCTTCAGTTTTGTAAAATAAACCCCGATGTCTAATCCTTAAAGAACAAACCTGGCAGATGAGGCTTAACTGCCTGACTGGGGCTATTGGTAAGCATGATCCATGATCTTGCAATCTCACTATCTGAATTCAAATAATTTTCTAGAACTTTCTGAGTGACTTACTTGGGAAGTTTTTACCTCTAACCACCTACAGGAGTTAGGGATGTCAATTCCCCCTTGGCTATCGGCAGGGGAGGGGAGGGGAAATGACAGGAGAAGGGGGTTGGGGGGGGATGATATTTCCAGGCTTAAAATGAGGCCTAGACTTTGACACTTCCTGTGTGATGTTGTCACTAACAGACACTTCCAGATACTTCCAGACATCACCTTGATGACAATGAGAGAGATGCTTTGATATTTGGGCAAAATCTCTATGGTCGTTTCCCCACTTTAAAAAATATCGTGGAGCCAAACCACGCTCCTTTGATTCGGTGCTTTGGAGCTCGAGGTCTGACTCCCCACTGCAGCTTGTCCCTGTAGTCAACCTTGCGGCAGCTGCGAGCTTCATGACATGCAGCATTCCCCACAACCGCACGTTCAGTGGTCATCGGCAGGGCGTTTCTCTATCCCAATTGGCTGGAGCTCCGGTTGGTGGGCGGAACTTGGTAAAAACACCTGAAATTGTCGACGAAATGTTGACACGCACAGTCGTCATCGCATATTGAGCCAATGCCTTTTTTCCTTTTAAAAAAATGGTTTCTGATTGGCTGTTGTGCTGCTGCGCGAAAATTTGCGGAACACGGAAGTGCCCGCTTTCCTTTCTCCTCCATTTCATGAGATGAATGGTCTGAGGTGCATGAGGTGAGTGTTCACGAGATGAAAGTTCTGAATGAACAAATGAATGTTCTGGAATGAACTGGAACTAAATAGATGTTGTTCTGGAATGAACGATGAAAATATCGCCAGTCCGTCTGCGTGTGCTTCAGCGCTTAAATGTGTAGACGACTGATTTCCTGGTTAAAAAAATGGCGTAAGGAAATGCTGTGTGCGCATCGCACACGCCCCACAGTGCCCTGATTGGTCCACGTCACCATGTGTGGTGGGAAATTCAAACCTGCCGTGACCCCAGGCTTCCCCATTGCCGAGCTCTCCCCCGTGGTCACTGCAGGGTTTTCAGAAATGTTGCTCGACCATCCAGGGGTCGAAATGATGCACGCTCAGGAGGACAGAGAGTGGCAGAGTAGTGCGCCCAAGTGAGGATTGTGTCGGTTGGTAACGGAAGCATCCTTCTCCCCATCTCCTAAATCTGGGTCATGGGGCATCTCGTCCTTGTCTGGAACTTGCCCCATTCCCTCATCAGGTTCGCCAGCCGGGGACCCGCCTGTAGCTCCATCCGTGCCGGCCATGGATCCGAGTGCTGGTCAAACTGGGAGATCCTGCTAAGTGTCAGACTCTCGAATGTGGAAATAACAAAGACCATAAGAAAGTGCAAAAGCAGTTTATTCCATGCGAAGAGTAACAATGTAAAGCAGGATCTGAGCTAGAGAGCTCAGATCCAGGACTTATATCTTTCAATTCCCCCCCGTTTCACCCCACACCAAATGTCCATTGCAGTTTCTACTACTACAAAGCTACAAAGAACCTGGGAACCTTTCACACCTCTTTAAAGATGGGCTGGCACCAGGAGATTGCTAGGAAGGGAAGAAACAGCAAAACAATTGCAAATCACACACAGCAAGACATCAAGATACTGACAGGCATGGTCCTGACACATCACACAGTTCTTCCAGAAGACCTACATTACATCTAAATCAGAGCATATTCTTGATATTTTATCAGAAAAAAAAACTTTGCAAAAGTATCACCCCTAATTATCTGGGCCTGAATGAAGCTCCACTTATCCTGTTCATAAGGGAATGTGACCTTTGTGTCCCTTTCCATTCTGACTACTGAAAGTTGCAAATGCTTAAGACAAATCTCAGGTACCGGAGAAGTATAATTGATTTAGCTTGGTGTCCCTTGAGAAGTTGTCTGTGACTTGGCAAAGAATAGAGGATGCAGAAAAGCTTGTCTTTCAATTTGTCCATGAACATGTTTAGAGGTGGTACACCAGCATCTGAATGTGAAATGCACACTCTTGACAAAATCAACTAACAATAAACATGTTGTCTTATCTCCATTTTCAAATGATTGCCTTGTTCATAAACATCATTAAAAGCAAGTACTTTACAGTGAAATGTACCATGTAACAATATATTTGGTGTATGACTGTTTATCTGTTTAATTAAGATCTCTGCAAATATGTAATTGATTTTAATACTTAGTTGAAAGGGAGTGATTAAGGTTGCCAGCTCTGGGCTTGAAAATTCCTGGAGGTTTTAGCGATGGAGCCTGGGAGGGACCTCAGCAATACAATGTTGTGGAGTCCAGCTGGCAAAGCTGACATTTTTTTCCAGAGGAACTGATCCCTATAGCTCCCCAAACAGATATAATTCCAGGAGATCTCCAGCTACCACCTAGAGGTTAGCAATCTTAAAGCAACAGCAAAGCAAGAAACAAGAGCAGAAAAAAGAAAGCCAACTATGTCCACATGTACCAGCAAGTCAATGAGTGAGTATTTTCAAAAACAGTGTTTTGCACCCGGTGCCAAGCGAATGGCACCATGTCACAGGCGCCGCTTTTACATGCCTCTGTTTTGTTTGTAAACTTACCTTCTCTTCCCTGCACAGCTCTGCAGTGATGAGGGGATACGCCTCCTGCCCTCCAACACCCGAGGTGTTGCCATGGCCACAGGGGCGTGTCCCCTTATCCCTGCACAATGGGAAGGAGCCTCTGTGGGCTGTGGCGGCTCCAGGGCCACCCGTACGGGAGCATGCGGAAAGTCCCGGGGCTCCCCTGGCATCGTGTGTGTTGGTGTGCCGCTGCTTCATAGTCCCATGCAGAGTGGGTCGTGGTGCTTCAAATTAATTGATCTGTGTTCCATTATTTAACTTTAATTTGGTTCTTTGACATTGATTGACCTTGACCATCAATTTATGTGTGTCGGATAAGTTTCAGGGCCGTGGTGGCGAACCTTTGGCACTCCAGGTGTTATGGACTACAATTCCCATCAGCCCCTGCCAGCATGATGGGAATTGTAGTCCATAACATCTGGAGTGCCAAAGGTTCGCCACCACTGTTTTAGGGAATGGGTCAATGGAACAAAGAGCAATGAAACCGGTATCTGTTGAAGCAAGCCAAACTTCGGCCCATTCTGCACAGGAGTGTGCAGTGGCTGCGCACTGGCATATATGATGCCGGTGGAGCCCCAGGACCATTTGCACTCTCCCGTGTGGGTGGTCCCAGAGCTGCTGTCGCCCGCTGAAGCACCTTCACATGGAGGAGCATCCATTGTGTTACCTTCTCTTCCCTGCGCAGCTCCGCAGGGATAAGGGGACATGCCCCCAGGGCATACCTCAGTGGTTGAAGGGCAGGGGTGTGTCCCAGAGGTGGGATCCAACCAGTTCTCACCACTTCTCTAGAAGTGGTTACTCATTTTTTCTGAGTGCCGAGAAGGGGTTACCAAAGAAACCTCCCTGCCCAATAGGGACTGGAGGGGTGTGTGTGCGGCGGCGCCACTGTTTGAATCCCACCACCATCAGAACCGGTTATTAAAATTTTTGGATCCCACCACTGGTGTGTCCTCTTGTCCCTGTGGAGCTGCGCAGGGAAGAGAAGGTAAGTTTACAAACACATTGGAGGCACCTAAAAACAGGGCCTCAGAACTGGTGCTGCTCATTTGGCACCGGTTTCCAAAACGCTGTTTTTGAAAAGACTCGCTCGTTGAGTGAGTTTCAAAAACAGAACCCCCCCCCCCTCGGTTGGGTGGAAAAGCACGATGGTGCTTCATTTCAGAGGCAGAAACCGTGCAAATTGCGTCCCTGGAATGGTTATTTTTACTGTTCCAGGGGAGCTGTTCTTGGCTCGTGTGGAGCGGACCTTTGAGTCATCAGCAGCTTGTTGAATCCTGGTCTCATAAACTAATCATAGTAAGAATGCACCATGTTTCTGTGTGACATCTGAATCAAGCACATATTTGAAGTGAGTCACGAATGGCTCCCAAAACTATATGAAATCCCTTATGCTTTGTCACTCAGTCATTTAGACTTATAATATACAGGCAGAATTAAAGCATACTGGCACACGCTGTTTCATCTTAACGCCTTTTTCATAAATAAGACTTTTTATGACAGCTTACCCTGCTTTCATGTGCGTCTAGAGACAGTTGCTTCCTCAACATCTAACAGGTGGGATTCTCAGTCAGGCCAAGGACTAGGTTACAAGAGACTCAATAAATGCCCTTTGAAAGCACACGTACATTAAAGATTTTTGCTGTGCAACCTTCCAGAGAGTTTGTCAAACATGCAAGCTAATAATTCTTGGCCAACTCTATACTCTGTTTCACATCAAGATGTTAGTAGAGTGTATGTTCCTCCATCACAAAACAAATAAGGGCCAACCTTCTTTGTTGTAGAATGCTCTGCCTGAGTTTTAGCACCTACATAACCTTGCTTCCCTGTGTAACCCCCATGCTCAGAATGGGTTGACCCAGTAAGGGGTGATGACTCAAAGCAGCAAGAGGCTGCAGACCTCATGTAGTTTGGAGGAGACGAGGCTACCAGACTCGGACCTTGGTTGTATAAGCCCTTAACACCTTGTTAAGGTAACTGCAATATTGTTGGGAACTACTGGGAAGGTGGTAGTTTATATTTGCTATGTTGTAAATGTTGGAGTTTATTGTTTCAGGGTTTCTTTTTATGTTTGTAATGGGTGAGAGTTCTCCTGGAAACCTTCACCATTTTGAATCCTGTTCACCATGCCCTTGGAGTCTTCAGGAGCCAACCCACTTGCAAAGAAGAATTGGACTTGGCAGTATCAGTAGACTGTAAATATAAGGACTTGAAAATGCAACCTGAACAGGACCTTGAAGTGTGGTGTTAAATGTTGATGTTATATGTTATATGTTAAGAAAGTAAACCATTTTGTTTTTTTAAAAAATTGTTGTTGCAAACTCATTCCAAGTTCTGCCCCACAGAACCCACAAACTGAGGTTACACCTGCTCACCCCCATCCCCCGTCCATTTGAAAGTTTGAAAGTAAAAATACATTTTGGCTTAAATGCTCTTGGATCAAAGTACCATGTGCAATAATGCACAAAATAATGCTTTTGACAAAGGCAGTGTGTAAAAAAGAATGATAATTCTCATATTCATTCAGGACTACATTCTAATGCATAAGCATACAATTTTCTCAACTGCTGCCCTTCAACTGACCAAACTAACATCTTTATGTGAACAGAGTATAGGAGTATTTCAAATTGCTCTGCTCTCATAGTGCAGGAAAATGGAGCAATGGATACCAAGACAGATGATTTTCTGTATTCTAATCTATGGAATATTTATTGCATTCTAGGCTTCATGATTTCCAGAGGAAATACAATCTTCTGGATTTTTTTAAAGCCCCACTTACTGGCTCAGATCAGTTTTCAAGATGTATAAAAGACACATAGGAAACAAAAAATGCGTACTTTTTAACACCCATATCAAATTATATCTGCCATTAAAATCACAAAACAAATAGGAAGATCTTATTATTCTGCAACAATTAAATGCTTGTCAACCGTCTCTAGTGAGTCTTACAAGATAACGTCATAATTAACTAAAATACCTGCGGAGACATGTGCCAATTCTCATGAAGATTTGAAATTCAGGATTCTTGGAGTTTCCAGTGAATATCATAATTACTTTTTTATTATTCAGATCTGTCCAGTTTTAATACTGCATGCTTCTTCCTGAAAATCAACCCCTACATGTAGAAAGATAGCATGTCAGTGAGAAAATAGGGTAGGCATTTCTCCCTGTATTCCACTGGAAATGGATTATGGGAAATCTGTCAATCATGTTACACACATATGCACACATACACAGCTGCACTTTGAAGTTCAGATTCCAGTTTACTGCCACCGTGAGAGCTGCCCATAAGTGAGATCTGCCAAGCCAGAGAGCTCTAACTCCAGGAGCAAGACTCTGGCCCCTCCACCCACCTGCAATAAGGATACCTACCCTACATAATTGTTGCAAGGGTTTCTTTCATACTACCCATCTGGCATTCTGAAGGACTGCTGTTAATGCCCATTCATTTTAATGTGTTTTTCCCCTCAAAAAGTGATTCTTTTTTCTTCAAATGCGGTGGAATGAGGAAGTAGAGGAGAGTTCCTTGACTCCCTGCCTGGATTTTACATGGTCCAAAAGGTCCAAATGTCTCAGTATGTCCTGGCTTTGGGTAGGCATAAACATATGAAAGGGAAGCAGATGAGAGATCATTACAGTCCCATAATGCCGCCACCAAACTCTGTCTTCTGACCCAATCACTGCTTTGCCCAGCCACCATCAAGCCTTATTAAAATCCAAGCTGCTCTTGGGTACTGACTTGGAGGGGGGGGGAGAAGATGGGGGGGGAAAGGTTAAACTGCGCATCAAATACTGAAGGTAGCAAAAAGAATGTGGAGCCCAATTAAACCTTCAGCGCGGCTCTCCCTCATAAACACTTGCTACTTTTATTCCCTCTGGATCACATTTCCACGGCAGTTTGAATGTGAACCCGGTGAGAACCTTTTCATGCAACCTCTGTTATTGAGCGCGGTCCAGCCCAGTTCTTCTGGGTGAGTGCCTTCTTATTCCCTCCCTATTAATCATCCGCTGGCCTTCGAACACCTGGGACTGACTTCCACCCCCACTGTTGCTATATCGACAATATTCCCTGTTGATTTCCTCATTTTCTCAGCCCAGGCTCGAATGACCTCTTTAAAATTCTTTATAAACGTCAGTAATTGCTGCATCAAACTTCAATTCATTACTTTCCTGGGCCTCATGTATTTTGATGATATGAAAGTTGACTACATTTACATGCAAATTGAAGTTTTTTATATTAATAAGGGCCAGTAAAAGGAAGACGACTGCCTGGGTAATGCTCTATTATGACTTTTAAATACATTTGCCCGTGTTTCGCCGCTCGGTATTAGCGCAGTCTGACCACGAGGAAATCATGTCGACCTGATTGCAATTTTGTTTCCCAATTGAAAGTACAATTTCATCAGGTTCCCCTGTCATTTCTAATAATGGCTAAAGTTTGTTTGCTAAATTGAGGAATTTCTCCCTGGCTCTGGCTGGATGGGAAAACAGGTGAGCACGGGCAGCTGTTTTCCAAGGGAGTGTGTTATTGTGGACTACCACCAGAGCCAATCCCACCAAGAACCAAATGACTGCAGGCCTATAGCAACTGAGCTTCTTGGTTTTTAAGCATATTAAGGGGTGATAGAAAATTTTCGCAAACAAAACCATTTGTTTACTAGGGTGGTATTTGTGTCTTTTCATATGGGAGAATGGAATATATGAAAAGGTATGGTTTTTTTCTTTAAAAAAAATTAAAGCTAGTTGTCCTAAAAGGATCCACAGATCATGCTCTAGTATTTGCCAATCAACTTTGTTCCAAAATTTTCCCTGGGACTGAGGTTAAATTGGCCGGTTCTCTTGATCATCTTTTCTCCCTTTTTAAAAAACTGGCACAGGATTCAAAGAGACAGCAACATTGCGGTTGTCTGCGGGATGCTGCAGACTATTCTTATACCATCTTTGGAAATTACTCAAGGAACTCCAGACAGAGAATTGTAAGTTCTCTGTGACTAAGCAAGGTCTCCTGCTGCTGCTAGATAGAGTAGAGCAGTGGTGGTGAACCTTTGGCACTCCAGATGTTATGGACTACAATTCCCATCAGCCCCTGCCAGCATGGCCAATTGGCCATGCTGGCAGGGGCTGATGGGAATTGTAGTCCATAACATCTGGAGTGCCAAAGGTTCGCCACCACGGGAGTAGAGGGAACACCACTGGAAAGGTCTGAGAAGGAGCTGCTGCAGATTTCACAGGTTAAATGCTGGAGCAGATCTCAGACTCGTAGAATTGAAAAGTTGGGATGGGCCAACCAGTCCAACCCTCCCCCCCCCCACACACAAAGGCAGGGTGACAAATAAATGTCCAGTCTCCACTTAAACAGTGGGCAGGGAGGGAAAGAACCGACAACACCCCAAGTTTTGCTTTCTTCACATCTTCTTTAAATAAGAAGTAGATGGTGTCACCAGGGCCTGGCTCTGTAGGGCCAGATGAGGCCACATCTCTGCTTCTGGATATTTTCACTGAAGTGAATCCCATGGGGCTTTTTTTAACAAAGCAATCCTACGCCCACTTGCTTGGGAAAAAGCCCTATTCAATATAGACTGTTGTTTCTGAGTAGACATACAAAAGCATCGTGCATTCTGGCAGGGGTGAGGAAGAAGTGCATTAGTTCTTGGTGCTAGTTTTTAAAATTCAATTTTATATAGCCAAAGAAAAATAGATCTGGTAGCCTTCAGTGTTCAGCAAGGCCTATTTACTGTGTCTATAATTTTGTATAGCTCATTAAGCTATAACCTGCAAATATTTATTTATTTATTTCTTATATTTGCACACAAAAGCTGTGAATAACTTATGTAAGTGCTATAAATATTTCAAAAAATTCAACATTAATAAGTGTGCTAAATACATTTTTCCCTTGGGTAGCTTAAATTTAAGTAACAATTAAAATTAAACAATTAAACAATTAAAAACAGACAAACTTACGGTTAAAATAAATGAAAACAGTGGCTGTTAAAAACATATGGTCCAAAATTCATGTAACAATGAATTGATGGGCCTCCATACCAAGTCAATTTGAATTTGTGGGTTACCAAATCATGCAGGTTTGGGGCAAACAGTGGTGTCTCTACAGAAAATGGAGCCCAGATAAAGAATTGATTTTGCACACGTGCACACGCACACACACACACACACTCACACACACACACTCACACACCCACCAAGAATCCAGCAGCCATCTTTTTAATAACTTTCCAGGTGCTACCATGCCTTGGACCGGGGCTTTCCCCTCATGAGTGGTGCTTGGTGCATTCTTTTGGCTGCTGCAAGGGCTTGCGCGGCTCCAGCCCTCCTAAAGCCCACTCACCAGTCTCTCTCCTCCCTCCCATTGCCCCTCCCCTTCCCCTTTCCAAACCAAAGGCATTCCTTTGTATTCCTGCCCATTGCAGAGGCAGAAAAGGAGAGGGGGCCCAGGGGAAGCTGGAGAGTGGGATCCCAGAGCTTGCTAGAATCTCATCCCAAAAGCCATTGGTATATTTTTGGCTGGTAGGGCGAGCTGCGTTTCTCCCTCCTTTTCTGACCCCACGTGACTAAATGGCTGGAGCCCAGGGGCATTTGACCCCATATGTTCCTGTGGGTGGTATGCCCCTGGGGGCAGATCTTCAAGGTATTTGCTAATCAACCCTGTTCAAAAATTTTCTCTAGGACAGAGGTTAAATTAGCCAGCCAGTCGTTCGTTTGATCATCCTTCCTCCTTTTTTAAAAAAACTGGCACAACATTCACCTTCTCCAGTCTTATGACACATCCCCCATCCTTCAAGAGGCTTAGAAGATAATGGACCACAGCTCTGCCAACCCCCTAGATAGTTCTTTAAGCACTCTTGAGTGGACACATCTGGCCCAGAAGACCTATACAGCAGCGAGGGGCAGTGAGGGGGCAGCGAGGGGGCAGAATATGGGTACCAGGGGATCCCAGTGGTCTGGGGACGGGGTAGATATGTCGGTAGGAGGGGGCCATATGAGAGAAGGGGGGGGAGATGTATTCATGTTTCGACTCCTTCTCGGCCTCCGCCCATCCCGGGAGGCATGTGGGCGCAGGGGCCTTGTGGTATACCCTACTTCGAGTCATTGGTGTTGATAATGCCAGGTCCATTAATAATAAACAACTACCCCAGATTTCCCTCGGGTGTAGTCAGTGGACCTGGCCTGCATCACTGAGAGACTCCAGCAAGAGCAAACGGTCGCCTTGAACTAAGTCTCGCCTCCCAGGTTTCGCTTTGTGTCCACCAGCCTCGAACACAAGGGGCCGGGAGGTGTGGCGATGTTCATCCGGGAGTCTATCGCCTTCAGGCCAGTCCCTGCCCTCACCTCCGGGTTCGAAAAAGGCCGGACTGAGGGCTGTCAAGGGAGAGGTTGGCCGCTTCTCCTGGTGTACCGGGTCGCCTAGCACACCCGGGTGACCGCCTGCCGCATTGCTGGAGGCGGTGGCCGAAAGTGGACGCTATGACTCTCCGGACTTATTGTCTTGGGGATTTCTAACGTCTATGTGGACACTGCCTCATGCTCAGCGGAAAGGACCTGGTGTCATCCATGCTTGGGATTCTCCCTATTACACACTGACGCCACTCGGGCGAGGCCGGGTCACACTTTAGACCTTGGTTTTGGGCAGGAGTGAATATGGTCGCATCCTCTGTTAAAGAGTGCCGTGGTCCCACCATTTTGCCCTGAGGGTCCGGGTGGATTTTGCCGCCTCTAACCTGCCTAGGGCGACGTGGACTTATTTATGTCCTACTGCTGGAGACTTATGGAACCAGATAGGTTCCTGAATGCTCCCAAGGGACCCTGAGCTCCTCCTCTGGTGCCCCTCGGGATGAGCAGGTGACAGACTGGAATTCCAGGCTCCCTCTGATGCCATCGGTAGAATGCCCTGCGCCCCCCCCAAGGCCCCGCCACGGGCAGGCCCTTTGGTATACCGAGAGCTGCGCCAAATGAAGCGGAAACTCGGTATTGTGCCAGAGCGTAGTGTGATGGGAAGCTCCTGACTAAGGGACGAACAACTTATAGGACGCTTTATGAAGGCCTATGAGTTGGCTGCACACGGAGGGCTTAAGAATGCCCATTTCGGCCCTCCCTCAAATGATCTGCCAGCTCCCTCGCCCAGCACAACTTCTTCTTTTCGATCGCTCGATCCCTCACCTCTTTGGTGGAGGGGTCTACAATTCTCAATTGGCAATTGGCTGTGAGGCATTTCAGAGCTTTTTTTGTAGATAAAGTCGCATCCTCCGCTGACCTTCCGCCACGCTTGATACAGTAACAGAACTCTCGAGGCTCCTCGCCGCTTCAGGTCCTAGTCTGGACCGGTTTTCCTACTCTGTGAGTCCGAGTGTTGACAGGGCCCTAGCTGCTGTTAGACCTACTACCTGTCCTCTGATCCGCAAGGCCCTCCTGGTTGGGATTAAAGCTTTCTGCCGAGGAGTGCCACACCCCACCTGTTGAATATATTAACTGCCCTCGAGAAGGAGTATTCGGGTGGGTTGAAGGAGGCAGTGGTCCGCCCCACTCTTAAAAAAAGACCATCCTTAGATCCTGAGATCTACACCACCATCCCGCTTGAACTTGTCGCCTCGGGAAGGTAATTGAGAGAGTGGTGTTGAGCAGCTTCAGGCTTCTGAGGACACACATCGCACCTCATCCTTCCAGTCTCAAGCCTGGGTGGTTGGGCATGGGACGGAGACCGCTCTCATCACATCACAGATATGTTCGTGATGCAGCTAGACCGAAAGACCGGCGCTGCTGGTATTGCTCGATCTTACAGCAGCGCTTTGGATGTGGTCAGATCACGCACCCTTTTGATCCACCCCCGCCTGGTTGGGCCTCTGGGAGGCGAGGCACAGTCCCTTCAATGGATTTCACCAAGCTTCTCCAGGGTCAGGGCCAGCAGGTGGCAGGCGGGATGAGGCCTCCACAGAGCCCCACTCCACTGTGGGGTTCCTCAGGGGCCTTGCTTCCCTCAGCTCTTATTTAACATCTACATGCCCCTCACCAGCTGGTGGCGCGGGAGTTTTGGGCTGGTCTGTCACCACATGGATGACACCCAGCTCATTCTGTTGATGGAGGGGGAGCGGCCTCCGCCCCTGGTAGCTCTACAGCACTGTCTTGAGTCAGTTGCTGGTTGGAGTTGAGACAGAGAGGTTAAAGCTTAACCTGGCAACTAACATCTGAGGTCGCTTTGGCTGGGCCGGGAGAGAACCCGAGGGAATTTCAGCCGCCAAATCTGGAGGGGCCGCGTTGGCCTCCCAACATCTCTGGCTTCCGCCAGCCTGGGGGGTCCGCCTGGACTCTTCATTATCTATGGAGGGAACCAGGTGGGCCCATGTTACCTAGGTTATGCGTTCTTCCACCTTCGCCAGGCACGCGGCAAGCTGGCTCCCCTATCTCTCTCAAGTCCCACCTGGCCACTCTCTCAGATCCATCGCGACGGTCACCTCGAGGGGCTTGATTATTGTAACTCGCCACGCTGGCCTTCCTTCCCTTGCGACTGATCCGGAAGCTGAAGTTGGTCCAGAATGCAGCGTAACGCGGCTTCTAACAGGCGGGTGGTTATTCAGATCATATCACCCCTGTGTGCCGCCTGCACTAAGCTTCCGTGGAGTTCCGATCGTTTTCAAGGTGCTGGTTTTAACCTTTGCGTCTTTACAGCTGCGCCATGGGGCTCCACATACCTGCGGGACCGCATCACCCCTTATGTCCTACGCCGTATAGGTCGCCAAGTGCTGCAACGGGTGATCTACATGGTGACCCCTGGTCTCTCAGGAATATGGCTGCTTGGTTTCAACCCGGGCTAGGAGCCTTTACTGACTCTGGCCCCCGCCTGGTGGAATGCCTTACCTCTCCAGCAGCGGACTCCTGCGGGACCTTAATGAGTTCGCAGGGCCTGCAAAGGCCGACGGAGCTTTTCCACCGGGCTTCCGGGGAGGCCGCCCGTGGATCTACTGCCCTCATCGGCTAATTGAATTAGAAAAAAAACTGAGGAATGCCTGGCCGTTCCATTAAAGCTGGGCCTGTCCCACTTATAAATTGCATCCCAGGCCCTACTTAATCCCCTTTCTCTTCTTTTTTTTAATGGCCTCAGCGGGGCTTCTGCCTTAATTAATTTATGAACTGGGTTGCTTAACCTATAGTTCTGTAGTAAACTGCTGCTTAAGTTCTTGTGGTTTTACTGATTTTTAGTTATTTTATGTTGGGTTGATTGCTGTCTATGTAACAGCTATAGTTGGAAGTCACTTTGCAGGCCATTCTCGTGATAGGCTGGCCTATAAGTTTAATAAAATAAAATAAAATAAATATACTCATTCAAAGTATCCAGATATTTCTCTGAATAACCTCTGTACTTTTATCCACCTGCAAACCCAAATCCTTCATACCACTGTCCCAAGTGGTCTCTCCTCTCTTTCAGAGAGAACATTAAATAACTTAGACATTACATCTCTCTGACTTTTGCTTTACCCTCTGTTACATTTTCTCCATCTTTATCCAATAGCCTTTCACCCCCCTTATCCCTTATTTACTTCTCACACAACTCTCTCTCTCTCTCTCTCTCTCTCTCTCTCTCAATAATAAGCTTTATTATTGTGAGCTTCTCTGGCCAATATTAGCTCATTCTGAGCTCCTGTAATATCCACCCTACACCAGAGTATAAGGTGAAATATTTCTGCAGTCTGAAGAAAACCTTCCATCATTTAGCGACCTGTAGCTACTATTACTCAGTAATTCACCCGTCCTTCTATTTCCTAAATAAAACAGTTTTTCCCTTTAACTCATCATAGTATTCTCTAGAAGCCAGTGCCAATCCTCTGATAGCAATTCACTGGTCGACCCCAGCCCCAAAGACCTTTGGTTCGCTACCTGGTGGAATGCACTCCCGGGGGGACATTAGAGCCCTGCAGAGTTTCAATAAATTCTGCAGGACCTGAAAGATCAAAATGTTCTGTTGGACCTACAACTGAAGTCACCTGTCCATAGTCATAATATCTTGACCCCTGAGATATCCCCCCTCTTCTCTTGCCCATATGATTTATAAAAGATGGGATTGACTTGTGAATGAGGTATTGTTAAACCACCATCTGTGCAGTTATCATGTATTACAACACTTAAACAATTAATTTGTAAAATGAGTTTTAAAACTGTATTTTAAATATGTGTGTTAGTCACCCTGATACTGGCTCTGGCAGGGAGGGTGGAGTATTAAGTTAAAACAAATAAATAAGTCTCCAACACTCATCAGGGATATTAAAATCACTTATAGCCACTAGGTCATATTGTTTGATAGTACCATATAAATCATAATAATCCTTACATAATTAATTATGTAGAGGGTAGAACATTTCAAACAACACTATCTCCAGCTGTCCATATGTAAGCACGGTAATCCTACCGTGTTTCCCCGAATATAAGACAGTGTCTTATATTAATTTTTGCTCCCAAAGATGCGCTATGTCTTATTTTCAGGGGATGTCTTATATTTCTGTATTCTGTTCGTCAGGCATGCTTCCAAAACAAAACTTTGCCACGTCTTACTTTTTGGTGATGCCTTATATTTAAACGCACTTCAGCAAAACCTCTACTACATCTTATTTTCCGGGGATGTCTTATATTCGGGGAAACAGGGTAGCAGGAGTAAAGTGGAATTTTTTTTAAAAAAATGCACTTCCAAATGCCTAGCTCTTTGGTCTTTAATTGGGTTTCCAGCCTCAAGATGGTAGCTAAGATCTACCACCATCACAACTGATCTCCAGGAGACAGAGATCAGTTCCACAATGAAAAGTTCCACTGTGCCCTGACTGCCAACTTGTAACACAGCACAAAGCATAGGTGCAAATTTTAATGGTGAGAAAGTGCAAGAAAGTGCAAATATTATACAATCCTCTGATATAATATAGGTAGGCATAAACTTTATAACAATGTCTTCCTTTGTCAATACTCAATAAGCCACTACCAGAGCATCTTGAGTCACTAAGTACTAGGGAGCCTGCTTCAAGAATTCTGAGTGCAGACTACAGAACAGTCAACAACAATGTTTAGTGTGTCGTCTGCGTGTTCTGTCAATCCCTCTGTTAGACTCTTGAAAAGGTTCTCCAAATAGCTCGTTTCCCATTCCCCTTGGATCTGTAGTGTTCTCCTGGTGAAATTGACATGAATATACTGAAGACACTAGAGCTGCAGAACACAAGCTGTGATAAGCACCGTTTTTAGGGAAAACCTCAGTGTTCCCGTTAGTTCCGTCAGGTTGACTTCAGGGCTGTGATGGTAAGTGAAAAAAAAATGACCAACTGGTCTATTCTAATATTCATTAATATAAAACAATCATAAATACTGTCATGAATACAATATCAATAAATATTGTATTGATTAGGATCGATACCTTGGGTTTTTCTTGTGGGGTGTGACTGAGGAGGGCATGGCAGGGACACAGGAGCACATAGGCGCGTCTCTGGTAGCCGTTCCCTCTCGCTCTGGCCCTGCCTACTCTTGATTAGGAAATTCCTGGAAATTGCATAGATGAAAGGGTGGAATTGTGAAAACAGCGTGGTTCTTAGTTTTCAGTGCTCTTGCTGATTTCTGTGGGACCTAAGAACTTAAGAATGTCCTTGCTGGAGCACACCAATTGCCCATGAGGTCCAACATCCTTTTCGCAACAGTAGCCAGGCAAGTTTCTCAGACAATTCAGTGGTCAAGGCCCACTGGCAACCACCTTCCCTGCAAACTGCTCCACAGCCAGTGGCGTAACGCCAAGGGGGCTGGGGCATGACGCACCAAACACATGCCAGTGCAGGGGCATGGCAGGGGCATTCCAAGGGCGTTCCCGGGTGTGGTGGGGGTGGGCGGCATGTGGCAGGGGCGCAGGGCGCAGTTTCCCCTCTCTTCAGCCCTGTCCACAGCATCTCACTCTGACCAACAGAGGCACATGGAAACCAAATGTCCCATCCACCAGCAAGAGGCCCAGTTGCTCTGGATCCAAAAAAGGACAGGCAGCATTTTAAATCTAATAAACAAACTCGCCTGCATAAATTTATCCATCCCTTTTTGAAATCCATCTAAGCCAACAGTCAATGCCTTACCTCTTGGCAGTGAGTTCTGCACTCCTTGGGTAAACAGATTGTTCCTTTTGCCTTTCCTGAATCTATTTCCAATCAGGATAAAGCCACTGGATTATTATCTGAAATGTAAACAAGATTTGGTGGTTGGGGGTTGTTGTCGGGATGACCACTCATCACCCGCGTCAGACATTTCGCTAAAATCTGATCAAGTGCACTTCATATGTTTGTTTCTTCCTTGTATCAAAATGCTCCCCTGAAAATGTTTTGCACGGTTAAACAGTGTAGTGGGTGACAACTCTAATAAGCCTTTGATTTTTCTATGTAGATTTGCTAAACACACAAGCGTGGTTTGGAGCGTCTCGTGTGACACTTCCTTGCTGGGCCGGTTAATTTCTTTCTTTCTCTCTTCCCGGCCTTTCATCCGTTCCTACTTTTACACTTGCTCAAAGATTAGCTTTATCTCTGAGTAGTAAACAAGGTAAGCTGTTCACATAACTCTCTAAGCCACTGTATTGTAGCGTCAATGGCCTGGAGCGGGTGGCTTTTCCTGACGACGACGTTTCAATTTCGACACTACCGCACTGCAGCAATGTCACATTCCATTTATGCCGTGAGACTCAGTGGAAGACAGGGATCATTATGTGGAGAACATTGAGGAAAAAATGCATTACACTCTGATCATAACCATAAAAGTAACTAAAGAGAAGGAGACACGTACAGACACGCTGGCAGCGGATGTAATAAAACTGAATAAGCGTTGCATTTGGGGAGAGGGGAATGGCAGAAAGGGGGCAGATTTAGAGAGGGGACCGGCCACTTCACTAACATTGTCAAGCTTGAGTCAAATGGTATTACTGCTGACACCTCTGGCTATAGTACATTGCTTCGAGATTCAGTTTCTTCACTTCTCTTTGGTTATCCTGGGGAATGTAATTCTCTTGCACTGCAGATACTGAAATAATCATCTGAAGTCAGGCTCTCCCCCCACCCACCCCTTCACTCTTATGGCCTTTCTTTTCCTCACTAGGGGCATAGGTTTAGACCAGGGGTCTGCAACCTGTCTCTCTCCAGATGTTCATGGACTACAATTCCCATAAGCCCCTGCCAGTATGGCCAATTGGCCATGCTGGCAGGGGCTGATGGAAATGGTAGTCCACGAACATCTGGAGAGACACAGGTTGCAGACCTCTGATTTAGACATATAGTCAGAAGGATATGTTATTCTTTGAATGGGCCAAGTCTCGTAGATTAGGTTGGTCTATGTTATGGCCCCTGACACCCCCAAAATATTATTTATATATATTTCTGCTTTAAAATAATATTGGCAAAAGCCAGTTGCCAAAAGCACTCCTCTGGGTGTAGGTAGCCGCATGATCACTTGGCCACAAGCTAAAGGTCAAAACTACTTTAACAAAAGCTGAATTAAGATAATGAGTTACTCCTGGTAACCTGGAGGTCTCATTTGAGTCGCTAGCATGCTTGATTACCACACCTTGCTATAGGAACTGTTAAAGACAAAGGATATGGAAAGTCACCCTGCCAGGAGATACTGAATCCTTTAATTTGCATTGGAAACACAGGTCAGCAGCAAATACTTACTGCTCTGCATTTCTCCCTCCTTTTGTAATGGTTCTCCTAAAAGCCTTTACCTCTCCCAAGTCTAAAGGTCTCAGCCAAAATCTGAATATCTTGGGCAGTGACCCTACAGGGTTAATCTGCATGGGAGCATTGCAGCCCTCCCTCATTCAGCTCAATAATGTAATTTGGCCCTATTGTCACGGGATTAGCAATAGGTGAGCGGACTCATCAAGGTCAGCACCCCAAATCCAGCACAGATGCTGCAGAAGTAAAACTTGCTCTGATTGGTTCCTTTTCCCGCCAAGGAACGATCTACCCTATAAAAGTTTAGTTCACCTGGAGCATATTGCTCATTGCCACATGTTCCTCCCTTGGTCTTGTTGGTGTTGAGACACGATATCGTCTTCACAGGGTTTCTGTGCTGGCGTGGAATCCCTGCCTTCTACTTCTTCTACTCCTAAGAATAATTAGGTAACGTATTACCCTGCAAAAAACCCCATTCCTCCTCTATCCTCCCAATCTATCTTTCAAACCTTTTTATATACTAGAACTTGAATGTATATGCTCTTTTGCCTTACTGTGTGTGTGTATTTTTGAACCAAATTCACATAAAACGTTTAAACTCAATTTGGACTCTTGCGCTCCTCTGTGGAATATTCTTTGCCAGAATCCCTTCCCTGTAGACATAGTCCCAAAGATCCCCTCAGCCAACCTCTCGCAGCCAACGTGAGTTTTACCTTTTATTCCCCTGTGCTACTTAAGAATTTAAACGTGTGCTGTTACATTCTTAGCAGCTGGTGGAGAATCCCTTTCCTAAATCCCCTTCCCCTGTTAAGGTTGTTACAACTAGGACTAGGAAGGGTGGATCCAAACTCTCAGACTCCCAACAACCACAAATCCCGCCCCCATAGCTGCCGCACGTGGCTTGTAAAAGTTAAAAAAACCTGGAGAACCACCCCCCCCCCGCCCATGACTTGAACAGCTAAAAAAGGGGAAAAATCGAGAATCCCCCCAATACCTACCTTGCATTGATGTCTGTGTTGGGAGGGATTCTCTGTTATGATGGGAGCTCTGTGTTGGGGATTCTTTGGTGGGCTTCAAAGCTAACCTGAAGCAGGAAAGGTGTGGGGTGAAGAGAGAGGAGCTTTAAGCCACCTTGATTCTCCCTGTCCCTAGATTCCTCCTCGCAGGAGAGAAAGGGGTGGGGGAATCTCCAACTCTGCTTGTTCTATTGATCTGGCTTCAGATCTCAGTCCGTTATGTGTGTGTTTTTAATTTATTGCCAGGAGGACACAGCAGGAGGGGGAAAGTTTAAACTGGCCAATTAAGTGTGAGCATAACTGCTCAACACTGCTCTTTGGCCAATCAGGGAAGGTTTTTATTCCCTGGGATCTTGGTAGCCTGTTTGCCTACATGGCCCAAATGTATAAATTGCAGGCGTACTGGTTCCACACAACCCATACTGTGCCAGAGACTCAAGAGAGGCAGGCTCATTGTTCAAGAAGAGCTTGAACTTGTCCTGCCTCTATCTCATGACTGGTCATTAAGAGCCTGCCTTTGTGGGACACACCAGCCCTGCAGAGGAGACCTTCCTGGAGAGGAGAAAGAAGACGCCAAACAGTTTGATTTTACTTTTACAAACAATATGCTTTTGCTAACAGTTGAAAGTGTATAGCTTTCCTGTTGCTCTTTGGAATTGTGGGGGGCTGGGGGGCTGGGGGGGTTAAGGCCCCCAAAGACCAGGGTTCTTGGAGTTTAACTTGTTATTTGTTCAATTGTTTCACTGTTGTGTTTTTTGGGGGGGAGGGGAGGCCCACATAGGACTGCCTTAGTAGGGAAACACTGCAATGTTGTGATTTTATCTTGTTCTGCTGTTAGTTTGGATTTGTGAAATTTCTATATAGCCCCCCCCCCCACTCCTGGGTCTGTTCTTCTTGCTTTGCTTTGTGGCTAGGTTGCTACTTGCTCATTTACTTTGGTTCTGCTGTTCAGTTTGTATTAGCTTTTCCCCCCGCAAAGTACCTTTTCTTTAGAAGTGGTTTGTTTTCCTATAGGTCTTGCTGTGGCCTGGGCAGATCTGTGGGTCTCCCCACTTTAGAGAAGGTTGGGAGGCATTAGGGCAGGGAGAGCATTAATCAATCGATCAATCAATCAATCAATCAATCAATCAATCAATCAATTAATTCATATACCGCCCTCTCCAAAGGCTCAGGGTGGTGTCCATCAAAGATAAAACAATTTAAAACATCATAATATATAATTTACATAAAATAATACATAAAACCAAAACTACAGATGGCTTCAACCCCACCCTCCCCCCTTTATATACCCACGGGAGGCCAGATGTTCTTATGGCGGAGTTGACATCATCCCAGCTGGCCAAATGCCTGGTGGAACAGGTCCATTTTACAGGCTCTGTGGAAACTTTGTAAGTCCCGCAGGGCCCTGATCTCACCTGGAAGCCTGTTCCACCAGTTAGGGGCCAGAGCCGTAAAAGCCCTGGCCCTTGTAGAGGCCAGCCGGATCGCCTTGGGGACAGGGATCACCAGTAGGTCCGCCATGAGTGGAGGGGGCCAAGAGAGCTACATAGGGAGAGACGGTCCCTCAGATAAGCAGGGCCAAGGCCGCGAATGGCTTTGAAGGTCAATACCAAAACTTTAAACATGACCCGGTACTCAATTGGCAGCCAGTACGGTCGGTATAGGATCGGTGTAATCCGGTCCCTAGCTGTTGCCCCAGAGAGGAGCCTGTGTCCTTCTGGAGAGAAAAATGCCGCTTCCCCCCCTCCATTTGAAGCAGTGGGAGGGGTGGGATGGGGTGAGGTTTGCTGTTATGCCCAGCTGGCTCCATGGTACAGATTTCAATGGGGGGTGCTCTGGTGGGGGTCTTGCTGTGGGTGGGGGAACCAGATTTCACACAGGGCTGCTGGTGAGTCTACTGAAATGAACCAGCCAACTTTGCTGAAGTTTCCGTGGGAGGGGCCAATGCTGTGGGCATCCAATTGAAGGTGATGCCCACAGAATGAATGCCCAGCCATGAAAACTTCAGCAAAGTTGGCTGGTTCCTTTCAGGAGACTCATCAGCAGACCTGTGGAAAAATTGGTGCCCATACCCAGAACAAAACTCCACCAGAGCCCCCTCAAAAATCTCCAGCACCGAGCCAGCTGGGCATAACAGCAAGTCCCATTGAAGTCTATGTGTAAAGTTGCTGCTTAGCCTTGGGAGGTTTTCGTCTGACCAGGTTGGCGGCACGCCCAGATTGGGGAGTGTTTCTAGTATCTGCAGTTTCTAGTATCTGTATCTCCTGTTTCTTTTGCCTGCCTGTGTGAAACTGTTTTAATGTGGTTTTCGGATGGAAACTACAGGTGTTTATCTTACTTTGGCGGGAACTGGTGGGGTGCCCGTAAAAGAGGCTGTTCGAACGTTGGGAGGTCAGTTCCCGCATTGCTTGTGATCGATTTAGAATGCCAGCTCAATAAAGAACTTGAAACGTTACTTTTGGCCTGGACTTTAAAGGTTCCTTACACTATGGTGGGAAGGACCAATTAATTCTTCACACCATAGAACTTCCTGAAAAGCCTGGCAGATTCTGTGCTCTGTGGAATTACTGGGGTTGTCTGTGGGGGGCACATTTTTCAAGATAGAGGCACAAAACTTTCATGGTATCTTCAGGGGACTCTCCTGATAACACTACTCAGGTTTGGTGACCTTTGCTTCAGGGGGTGGTGGGAGATGGCCCCTACCCTCTTAAGGGACCCCCTTTTGGGGGACCATAAAATTGAACCCCCAGAAGCTTACACACTCAGAAATTCCCCACTGGCTACAATGGAGTCAAGGCACTTCAAAGCACAGAATCTGGGGAAATTTGTTGGGGGGCCTGTCAGGGGCACATTTTTAAAGCTAGTGGCACTGAAATTCCAGGGTACCATCCGGAGACTCTCCTAATGATACCACCCACATTTGGTGAAGTTTGGTTCAAAGGGGTAGCCCCATCTCCTGTTAGCTCCCATTGGAAACAATAATGGATGGGGGCTCCCCCTTTGTGGGTCCATAATTTTGGACCCCCTGAATCAAACTTCACCAAACTTGGGTGGTACACTCAGGAGAGTCTCGAGATGATAATCTGAATTCTGGTTTTGCTAGCTTTACAACTGTACCCCCTGAGGGCTGAAGCACAAAATCCAGCAAAAATACCAAATAATTCAGACGGACCCAAATATATTCGGATATCCAAATATATTCGGGCATACCGAATATGTTATTTGGGCTTATTCTGGCATACAGATACTTTTATGCCCAAATAAGCCCAAATCTGAATTTTGCCAAATATTGTGGGTATTGCTCAACCCTAATAGGGAGTGGTAAGACTAAAACAACGAGGCCATGTATTCATGACTTGCAGTGATTTCTTTCATCATGAGTTCATTTGGTCATCTTAGGCCTGGTGAAGGTGAAGAAGAATTTTACAAAACATCAGAGACAGTAGCTGTGGAAAATTGGAGCCTGGTGTCCACAGCTTACTACGTGTTTATAAATAGGCATTGTCCAGGACAAATGTTCTGTGTCTCTAAGCTGCAACTGAAATCAATTGCACTGTGAGATGTATGTTTAAGTTGAGAATGTGTTTGGCCCGAGATCAGCCAGCAAGCTTCTAGGACAGAGTGTGAATTTGAACCAGGGCCCAACAGTCAAACTGATATGACACATACTCCCTGGTCTCAGGTGAACTCACGAGGCCCTTACACCTTCCAATAAGTCTTCTGCCTAAGAAATTAACACTTAAAAAAAATAACTATTGCCAAGAAACATACTGAAACAGGATTGCATAATTTCCCAAACTCAAAAAGCCTGATAGTTTGTAAAGGATGTTTTCCTCTACCATTTTAATGCACCATGTGGCCAGCATGAATCTAATCTGGAGGAACCGGGTATGATTCCCAGCTCTGCCGCCTGAGCTGTGGAGGCTTGTCTGGGGAATTCAGATTAGCCTGTGCACTCAAACACACGCCAGCTGGGTGACCTTGGGCTAGTCATAGCTCTTCTGAGCTCTCTCAGCCCCACCCACCTCATAGGGTGTTTGTTGTGAGGGGGGAAGGGCAAGGAGATTGTAAGCCCCTTTGAGTCTCCTGCAGGGAAGAAAGGGGGGATATACATCCAAACTCCTCCTCCCTCCTCCTCCCTCCTCCTCCTCCTCCTCCCTCCTCCCTCCTCCCTCCCTCCTCCTCCTCCTCCTCCTCCTCCTCCTCCCTCCTCCTCCCTCCCTCCTCCCCTCCCTTTCTCCTTCTTCTTCTTCTTCTTCTTCTTCTTCTTCTTCTTCTTCTTCTTCTTCTTCTTCTTCTTCTTCTTCTTCTTCTTCTTCTTCTTCTTCTTCAGGATGTTTTCCTCTATCTTTTTAATGCACCATGTGGCCAGCAAGTGACAGAATTAGCTAAAAAATGAACAAGTCATAAAGATTTGTGATTTGGGGGAAGGGTATGAATTTATCAGAGAAAGCTGATTTGCTTAGCAACAGGATAAGTAACATGGCCATGGCCCTGTAGAAAACTTTCCTCTGAGGACTGGCTTCTATAGTATTCATTTAGGCTGCATGCAATACCCCGAGGAACCTCAGACAATCCTATAAAATGAAACGTATGGAGGAAACAAGGCAGGAGATGTCTAAATTCCACAGGGTACTGAAAGCAAAAGTGGAGGGGAGCAAACGTGGACAAGAACTCATTTCTTTTACAAGTTTGAAGTGTACAGAACTCTTGGTTATACAGAATAATTCACTTATGCCACATCCACCAGACAGTTGCTCCTCACTGGGAAGAAGTTAAGGGTGAAATTAAACATAGCAAAGAAGTCAGCCCATCAGAGTTGTTTGGCAATGAGCTTGCTGGGCGTTTTGAGGTAGGCCAGGTTCTTATGGTCAGTCCACACCTCGGAGGGGTTCTGGGCCCCCTCCACCCAATGTCTCCAGGAAGCCTGCGGATGGTGCATGTTTCATTGTCATCAACCATCCAATTCAGTTCTGGGCCAGAAAACTTACAGGACAAGTACGCACAAGCATGTAGCTTCCCGTCCTTCCCCTGTTGAAGCAGCCCCCAAAGCAACACCTGAAGTGTCGATATATAAAATAAATGGTTTGCTGGGGTCCACATGCTAGGGTTGGTAAATGGGGAAAAAAATTGGCCCTGGTTTGGATTTGGGCCCAGTTCGGGTGTATGGGCTCGGATCCCCCCCAGTTCCAAGCCTGCCAGGCTCGGATACACCCGAATTTGCTGTGACATCCGGGATTCTCGGATGCGTTTTTATTTTTTGCTTTTTTCACGTTTTGGCCTGCAGGGGGCGCATTTTTAAAGGTATAGGCATGACAAGTTCAGGGTATCTTCTGAATACTGTTATGATGAGGTTCCCCAAATTTGGTGCAGTTTGGTTCAGGGGGGGCAAAGTTATGAACCCCCAAACGGGATGCCCCTATCCCCCATTGTTTCCAAAGGTAGCTAATAGAAGATAGGGGCTATCTTTGATGGTCCATAACTTGGGCCCCCCTGGACCAAACTGCACCAAATTTGGAGTATATCATCAGACCAGTATTCAGAAGATACCCTGAAATGTTCATGTTGATACCTTTAAAATGCGCCCCCTGCAGGCACCCCCAGAAATTTGCCCAAGATTCTGTGTTCTGCATTGAATTTTTTCAATTGCTTTCAATGGGGGAATTTCTGGAGGAGACTGCAGGGGGCGCATTTTAAAGGTATCAACATGAACATTTCAGGGTATCTTCTGAATACTGTCCTGATGATGTTCCCCAAGTTTGGTGCAGTTTGATTCGGGGGGGGCAGTTATGGACTCTCAAGGATAGCATGGGGGATAGGGGCTATCTACCCCCCGAAGCAAACCTCTGTTCTAGGGCCAGCAGGAACTGTTCTAGGTTGTAAATTTCTGGCACATCTTCCTCTATTAGTCCCAGTAGCCAATTAGCAGCTTCCCCCCAGAGCTGGGTTCTGATCTCAAACACTCTCTTCTGGTCTAAGTAGAAGCTGCTACCATGGATCTCCATGTACGAACCCACTTGGATCAAGAAAAAGGCAAGTTCATCTGGATTCCCATTAATGTCCACCTTAAAACTTTTTCGAGTGCTCCTCCCTGCGGCGACTGACCCACCGCCCTGGTGGTAGGGACTGCGGTCCAGTGTAAGGTCGGCCAGTTGCCCCTGTAGGGAGCGCAGCTTGGCTCTCAGTTCACCTTCCACGCCGTCCCCCTCGATCCCCTCCTCAGCTATGGAGAGCTCAACAGCCGTTCTCTCCCTTTCCCCTTCGGCCATCAGGACTGACACTTGCTGTCAAAGGTCCAAAAGGTCAGATTGTAGCTGGTCCCTCTCCTGAGTGACGGAGCAGCAGTGGCATAGGGGGTTAAGAGCTCATGTATCTAATCTGGAGGAACCTGAGCTGTGGAGGCTTATCTGGGGAATTCAGCTTATCTGGGGAATTCAGATTAGCCTGTACACTCCCACACACGCCAGCTGGGTGACCTTGGGCTAATCACAACTTCTCGGAGCTCTCTCAGCCCCACCTACCTCACAGGGTGTTTGTTGTGAGGGGGGAAGGGCAAGGAGATTGTAAGCCCCTTTGAGTCTCCTGCAGGAGAGAAAGGGGGGATATAAATCCAAACTCCTCCTCCTCCTCCTCCTCCTCTCCTCCTCCTCCTCCTTTTCTGTCTGGAGTCACAGTGCTTTGCAAGCACGCTGCTGCTTGTCTGCTTCACAGCTCGATTCTCTCCCCTATGCTTGGGAATTGGCTAGGAATGTCACCAGGTGCGCTCGTTCCCCATCAACATCTTTGCTGAGGGTGCCGACCCCTGTTCAGGACGAACAGCGCACGGGGGGGGGGGGGGGTTGTGCCCACTCATTAGGGTGATCGGGTCCCTCGTCCTACTGGGGAGAGTCCGGGATAGCGGGCATAGATTTGTTCTCCTGCCCCAGCCATGCCTATTGGAGGTCTGGGTGGTAGAACAATAAGAGTGAGTTCCAGCACAATGTAAGGCTGAACATACTCAAACGCAGTTAATTTAAAGAAAATAACTTTTTTGATTTGCATCGCCCTAAATACGGGATGCTGGAACTGAGGATTCGTGTCCTCAGTTCCTGTATTTATTTTATTTTTGATAACAACAACCAATCAGTTTTCTCCCCCTGCCCAGTCTCTGGCCTCTCATTGGCCATGAAGCTCTGGTGGGATGTAGCTTCTCAGTTTGTTTTCCTGCTCTTGTTCGAAAAAGGCGGGAGCGGGTGCATGCTGGGAGTTGTAGTCCTGACAGCCTGTCCCAGAAATGACTCAAAGACTTTGTCCTGTGCAGCTGGGCCCCCAGAATTTTTCCAGAATTTTTCTGGGCAAACATCTGTCAGGAATGGCTAAGCAAGGGGTTAGACTAGATGACTGCAAGGCCCTCTACATGTCCAAGACACATTTCCTCAGTGCCAGAGGCCTGCTCCCTTTCTGCTGTTTGCATTTTCCCATTTAAAACCCCTGTGTAGCAAGACTTTTTTTTTAAAAAAAAGGTGAATTAATCCAGCCTAAAGTGAGATTAGCCAAGGCAAATGGACGGCATAAAACTTTCCAGGCATTCAGTCATCCCTACCTTGACAGGTTGGCGGCTCTTGCAGACAGCTATTAAATAATCAAGAAACTTAAATGGACACTGTCAAGGTGTTATAATGATTTCCCCATGCTAATATTTTAAATGTCTAACATGCTTTAAAACGTATTCCCAAGCACGGCCTAAGCAAACGTGAGGGAAATCACTCCTATCTGCCCCCCTCCCCCCGTCTTTTGCAGCCATCATGTCTCAGTGCTACCCTGGAGGGGGCACCTGGATTCAAAGTGTAGCTCCCCTGCTTTTCACATTCTTTCTATGATGCGTTCCAGCCTGAGTGGTAATGAGAACTCATTATAATGTTTATAATGTGCCCTCCTGCAGCTTGAATCTTGCAGCCTTCCAAAAAGAGATGCGTTTGAGTTGTGCCTTCATATCCTCCACTTCGTTATGAAATGTTACATTCAGGAGAATGTCAATGACGGAGGTCTCCTGACATACCAAACCAACCACAGCTCAGTAGCTATGCCTGGTGAGCAGAGATTCAGTCTTTATTACAATCCAAGATCAGCCAACAAACATAATAGCGATGATACATAATCTGCATTATGTATCATATGATCATCTACATTATGATCATATTTAACAATATTCAACACATATAATATACAGTATTTAAAATATAAAATACTGGGTTGTTAAAACTGAGCCACCATTTTCTGCCTTATTGAGTACTAGCGGGGCCCGGCCACGCGTTGCTGTGGCAATTGTCCTTCTCATCACAGTCCGCAACCCACACAGATGTCCATGCAGGTCCAATGATCTGCAGCATAGCCTTTTGGGGTGGTCAAATGGAATCCCTCTTTCCCTTTTCAATTCACATTGTTATATGGTTACTAAGGTTACCTTATACCTTAGTATAAGGTAACCCTTCCCATTCCACAACGGAACTGTCCAGAGTGTGAATCCCACTGTCCATGAGGCTGGTTGACACGCACAGTCCTGGCTTGGGTAAGGCAGAACTGGGGCAAGCAGGCTATCCCAGTCAGGCAGCAGAGGCAGGGTGGTGAGGCACACAGATCGAGGCCAGCTCCCTGGGTTCTTAAAGGGCCACGTGCAAAAGAAGCTGAGCCAGTAGTGTTGGTTCGCCCCCACCCCATGGATTTTTTTAGAAGAAAAAGGCAAACTCCAGCTCGCTTTTAGTAAAAGAGAGCTGTGGCGAATATGGGTGAGGAAGTGGGTAAGTGGTGGTTGGATGTGAGGGAGCGCAGAGTGAGGTGTGTGAGGATGAGATGGATGTGTTTTGTGTGGTAGCAGTGGGTGAGGCACAGAGTGTGAAAGTCACCAGCGTGTGAGGGGGGAGACCCCACCTGACGTCTCACATGGCAAAGTGTGTATGTGTTTCACTTCCACTCGTATTACATAACAGTATTACCTATTTACTGTTTCCACTGCTCATCTCTGCCCATCTGCATGAACATTCTAAGCCCTCATACCAAGCCTTCAGGCCACAGACAGACAGGCTGCACTAACATTCTAAGGGTGACAGTTAAACACAGCCAGCTCCATTGCCTGGTGTGCCAGGAAAAAGACGTTTTACCTGGCTCAGGTATGGACTTTCAGCGATTTGATGGTCCGATTACTTGCCCAGAACAGGGTGGAATGTCATGTGAAAATTTGGGGGCAATCCGTCCAGCCGTTTCGGCATTAGGGCATGACTAACAAAGTCACTGTTAGCTTTTTATATATATAGATGACAGTAAAAGAAGAAGATAAGAGTTTGGATTTATATCCCCCCTTTCTCTCCTGTAGGAGACTCACTCAAAGGGGCTTACAATTTTTTCCCTTCCCCCCCTCACAACAAACACCCTATGAGGTAGGTGGGACTGAGAGCTCAGAAGAACTGTGACTAGCCCAAGGTCACCCAGCTGGTGTGTGTGGGCGTGCACAGGCTAATCTGAATTCCCCAGATAAGCCTTCACAGCTCAAGTGGCAGAGTGCGGAATCTTCCAGATTAGAGTACACCTGCTCTTAACCACTATGCCACTGCTGCTCAGAATCTTGCTATCTTAAAGGTAGTTTATAATTAGTGCTATCACCAAGAAGCCAGGTGATATAAAAGTGGTTTGTTCTACCTGGGTATTTAGATGAAATTGTAGAGATGTCAGTTTGAAGGGAAAGACCAGAGGCTCCATTAATCTTAGGCCTGCTTGGGACCACCAAAGCAAAGGAAGGGATATCAACCACCTGTCACAGGCCCATCGATGACTGGCGGCTGATGATCAGCAAGAGAGCTGGAGGCCCCTTGGTCATCCTCTGGTCCTTTCTTGGACCACTTTGATTAGCTTCTGGTTGAGTAATTTGGCTTGGTAATTCGGTAAATCCAAATCACAGAAGGAAAAAAGCATATCAGCTTTTTTGGGCCTTTTCTTTTACCAATAATAAATCCCAGGTGTATTCATAAAGCCAAATTCTGCCTGTGGCTGAAAAAGCTGAATAATATCCCATATAGTGTTGGTAATAGGCAAATAAAACTGATTCATATTGGCTTTGGCTCATTCCGCACATGCAAAATAATGCACTTTCAAACTGCTTTCAGTGCTCTTTTAAGCTGTGCGGAATGGCAAAATCCACTTGCAAACAGTTGTGAAAGTGGTTTGAAAATGGATTATTTTGTGAGTGCGGAAGGGGCCTTTATTTGAGTTTACCAAAAAATGCAAGGTTAAAAATACCTGAACCCAAATTTACCAATATTTTGTACCAGTGGTCAAGCCTGCTTGAGGCCACCATTTGTCTGATTCCATCTGCCACACTCACCACTATCAATCACCAATGCGCATATTACGTTCTGTGCCGTTTCCCATTCCCTGTTCCCCCCCTCCCCCTACTCGAACAGTCCTTAGTAAAGGGACTGTGTCTAGTGGGGAGGATGTTCTTCAGGGAAATCCCCACCTTCTAGGTTGTTTGGCCTGTGGTGGCCTTTTTAAGATTAGAGGTTAATGTTGCTAAATATGTAGTCAGTCAGTTTTATTACGGCCATTCGGCCAGCAAAAAAGGATAGAGAAGAACAAGAAAAAGGAAGAACAATAAACAAAAGAAAAATCGAATTTGTACAGAAATCCATGGTATAAGTCTATACACAAAAATATCATCAGCTTGTAGCATTATTACGGTCACCTTCATGTGGTCTGGCTCTTGATCCTAACATGATTCTTCACTTATTATGTGCCAGCATACAAAATTTAGCTACCTGCTGAGATTTCAAAGAAACTCTGTCTTCCAGTAAAATTCTCACAAGAGCTGAATCGGAATTAACTATAGTTAAATTTCTGTACTGAATAAACAATGGATGAATTAAAGCCTCCCTTTCCCCTTTATGGAGTTTACAATGCAATAAAATATGTAGTACAGAGTCCACTTCCCCTGAGTTACAAACACATAATCTCCTATATCGTGGGATTTTTTGAATGCTAAATATGTATGTTCATGGCCCTGAGCCTGACTTTGATTGGGAAGGGCGGGATATAATTAATAATAAAAAGGTACATCATCAGAATTCTGTTTTCAGACATGGAATGGAGGTGTAGTGAAACAGAACTCTTCATGTAGACACTCTTTATTTATATTTTTATTTATATATTTCAAATTTACTATACCGCCCACCCCCGAAGGGCTCTGGGAGGTGTACAACCTCATATCTCAGATAAAAACATCATAAACATCATAAAACATTTAAAACCATAACAAGTCACGCAAACTTAAAAACAATTTCCAGATGGCAAGACAATTCTGTGTACCAGGAATAGTAAAAAAATCATAGTCCTTCTCTATAAAGGGAATGGCACTCACATCAGCGGCTGTCTCCTCCAAAGGCCCAGCAGAACAACTCTGTTCTGCAAGCCCTGCGGAAAACTGCTCAAGGTCTTGCAGAACCCAGATGGTCGAAGGCAGAGTGTTCCACCAGGCTGGGGCCAAGGCACTGAAGGCCATCTTGGGTGGAGGCCAGCCGCATCATAGAGGGGCAGGAGGCCACCAGTAAATTGGCCTCTGCGGAGCACAGTGGCTGAGTGGAGATGGAGGGATTGAAGAGATAGAAAAAGTGCAGAGAAGGGCAACAAGGATGATTGAGGGACTGGAGCACCTTCCCTATGAGGAGAGGCTGCAGCGTTTGGGACTCTTTAGTTTGGAGAGGAGACGTCTGAGGGGGGATATGATTGAAGTCTATACAATTACGCATGGGGTAGAAAATGTTGACAGAGAGAAATTTTTCTCTCTTTCTCACCATACTAGAACCAGGGGGCATTCATTGAAAATGCCGGGGGGAAGAATTAGGACTAATAAAAGGAGACACTTCTTCACGCAACGTGTGATTGGTGTTTGGAATATGCTGCCCCAGGAGGTGGTGATGGCCACTCACCTGGATAGCTTTAAAAGGGGCTTGGACAGATTTATGGAGGAGAAGTCAATTTATGGCTACCAATCTTGATCCTCTTTGATCTGAGATTGCAAATGCCTTAACAGTCCAGGTGCTTGGAAGCAACAGCCGCAGAAGGCCATTGCGTTCACATCCTGCAGGTGAGCTCCCAAAGGCACCTGGTGGGCCACTGCGAGTAGCAGAGAGCTGGACTAGATGGACTCTGGTCTGATTCAGCTGGCTTGTTCTTATGTTCTTAGGAAAGGAGACAGTCCTTTAGATATGAGGACCCGAGGCCACGGAGTGTCTTAAAGGTAAGCACCAACACCTTGAAGGTGATCTGGTATTCGATCAGGAGCCAGTGCAAGCGGCGCAAGACAGGGGAGATATGGTCCCGCATGGAGCCACCTGCAAGAATTAATGGTGCTGCATGCTGGGCTAATTTCAGTTTTCCGCTCAGCCTCAAGGGAAGGCCTGAGTACAATGAGTTGCAATAGTCTAGCCTGGAGGCGATAGGGAGCCAGCCACCAAGCTTGGTGTAGATAGAAAAACACCACCTGGGCCGTGCAGGCCACCTGAGTCTCCATAAATAGAGATGAATCCAGGTAGATCTCCCAGGCTTCAGACAGAGGGAGTCACAGAAAGGGAGACCCTCCTCTAGCAACGGTGCCTGAAATTCCACAGCTCCCCCTTTGCAAGCCACCCTCAGGACCTCCGATGGATTTAGTTTTAACAGTACAGTACAGCAAACCTTTATTAGGCATAAATAATTCTGCATACAGTATGCTCGTATCATAAACAACAATACAACGAGGAATCCAATACACTAAGTTAGGATAAATGATACACAAACTTTCTGGAGACCTATTGTGATATCCATATGTTAATTAAAACCAATTTGAATGACTTCTCATGTTTATTACAATGACTTGAGCCTCAGACATTAAATCAATGTAATTTAGATGATTTGATTCATCGAGGGACACTTTTTAGTACCGTCTTTGAGATATTACTTCCGCTAGATATGTAGCGACCCTAAAGGTTATCTCAGAAGATGCATCACTAAGTAAATACTTCACTACATAAGCCGAAGGCAAATTTGTTTTAGCTTTAATAATCGGGGTTATATAGTGACTACGTAACGCAAAGTGTAGCTGACATTCTAGGAGGATATGCTGTATTGTATCCACGGCATTTACAGAGCATGGGCATCATCTGTCAGCGAATAAAACACCTTGAAATCTCCCGATTGTAACTTTAGACGGAAAGACGCTTACTCTGGCAAGCATAAATGCTCTGCGACGAGGTGGACTGTCAAGACTAGAGAAGTATTTTGCTATCTTCCCATGTAGGATGGGTAGGTTTAGAAAATCTGGGGAACATACTGCAGGTTGTACTGGGTGAAGGGACTGAAATTCCATATCAATCAGTTTGGGCTGAGCAATCTAAATATATATTCCTCGTTAAGAGGTTCGAGAAATTCGAGAGAGAATCCTAAAGTCAGTGGCATTCCTACCTAGGGACAGGGGGTACCCTATGTCCCCAGGCGCCCCCCATTTGGTCACGTAGGGGGGCGCCAACATTTCAGGGTCGTTTGTGTGTTTTTAAATGTTTTAAATGTTTTTTCACGTTCCGGCCTGCAGGGGGCGCATTTTTAAGGCTAGTGGCACCAAAATTTCAGGGTACCATCCAGCGACTGTCCTGATGATACCACCCAAATTTAGTGATGTTTGGTTCAGGGGCAGCAAAGTTATTGACCCCCAAAGGGGGTGCCCCATCCCCATTGTTTTCAATGGGAGCTAACCTGAGATGGGGGCTACCCATTTGAGGGACCATAACTTTGGTCCCCTTGAACATAACTTAACTAAACCTGGGTGGTATCATAAGAATAGTTAACAGATGATACCCTGAAAATTTGGTGTCACTAGCTTTAAAAATACACCCCTTCCAGGCACCCCAAGAAATTTGCCCAATATTCTTTGTTTTGCAGTGACTTTGCTCCATTGTAGCCAATGGGGAATTTCTGAGTGTGTAGGCAGGCTGCACATTTTTGAAGATAGAGGCACCAGACTTTCAGGGTGGCTCCAGGAGGGCCTCCTCGTAATAGCTTCCAGGTTTGCAGACCTTTGCTTCTGGGGTTCAATTTTATGGGGCCCCAATAGGCTTATTTTGTTTCCCCGCTCCTGCACATGAAAGCCTGTGGGCTGAGTTCTCTCAGAACTCTCTCAACTCCCCCCCCCCACTCCAGAAGCAAAGCTCACCAAGCTTGGATGCTATTACTCAAGGCCTCTTGGAGCCACCTTGAAAGTCTGGCACCTCTATCTTCAAAAATGTGCAGCTTGCCTCAGAAATTCCCCATTGGCTACAATGGAGCAAAGTCACTGCAAAACAAAGAATCTTGGGCATATTTCTTGGGGTGCCTGGAAAGGGTGTATTTTTAAAGCTAGTGACACCAAAATTTCAGAGTATCATCTGTTAACTATTCTTATGATGTCACCCAAGTTTGGTGAATTTGTGTTCAGGGGGACCAAAGTTATGGTCCCTCAAATGGGCAGCCCCCATCTCAGGTTAGCTCCCATTGAAAACAATGGGGATGGGGGCATTCCATTTGGGCATCCATAACTTTTCTGCCCCTGAACCAAACATCGCCAAACTCGGGTGGTATCATCAGGGCAGTCTCTGGATGATGCCCTGAAATCTTGGTGCCACTAGCTTTAAAAATGCGCTCCCTGCAGTCCGAAAAAACACCAAAAATACCCCCCCCCCCAAGCCCAAATACCTTGCATTCGCATTTGTTCATATTTGGGCAGGACATAATCAGACAATTTTTTTCCGAATGTGCCCAAATTTGCCCAGATTCCAGCCGAATCTGCTATTTGTTTCATCTGAATCTCCAACCCTCAAAAGTGATGCTGTTTCAGGGTGGGGGAGAATCCTCAGCATCACTTTCAATTTTTTTTTAACCGGGGACGCCAGATTCTCCCTTTAAGGTAGATTTAAAAGAAGAATCCGAGCTCCCTAGTTTAAACACCATTGAAAGTGATGCTGTTTGGGGGTGGATTCCACTGGAGGTGTTTTGTGAGAGATGATGCTGACATTTGTTTGGTAAATGTTTTGCTGGGGGTGATTTGTGAGAGATTTACATGCTTAATACCCACTTGCACTGACTTGGAGTTGTTTCTCAGGCTAACAACCTACCTCATGGGGTTGTTGTGATTAGGAAATTAGGAAAAGAGTTGGTGGGGAGAGAGCCATGTATGTTTTGATGGGAGTGGGAGGTGTTTTGTGAGCTGGTACAAAAAATCATTGTTTGGTCATGGTGGGGAAGGGTGGCTGCCCATACTCTGGGTGGGGGGGGGGGGCGCCAAACTCAGGTTTTGTCCCCAGGCACCAGTTTGCCTAGGTACGCCCCTGCCTAAAGTTCTTATTTTGGATTCAATATGGAATAACCAGGATATGCTCAGTCGGTCAGATTTAAAATAGGAGAATAACAAATTTTCCTTTACCCTAAAGAATATTTTTAGCCAAAATGTAAAAAGCATAATCCAAGCTTTCGTTTCAATAGAGTGTATACCCAGTTCTGCATAGATTACCCTATTTGGGACACATTTTGGAACACCCAGGATTTTCCTGTAAAAGGAGGACTGTATTTTCTCAATATTAGAGTCAAACTCCTGTAGCCAAAGTTGTGAACCATACAGAAGGGATGAAATTATTTTTGCTTCAAATATTCTTACAGCAGCTGGAACAATTTGGTTGCCTTTAGTGTAAAAGAACTGTGTAATTAAGGAAGCTGAGCAGCTAGCAGTTCTAATTACTTCTGCTTTTTGTTTGGACCATTGAAGTTTATGCTGGAAAACAATACCAAGATAATTGAATTCCTTAACTTGTGTGAGCGAGTAGTTACCAATAACAGAATTTTGTGGTTTCCAAGTTTTTGAGAAGGTTAGAATTTTTGATTTGGCATAATTGATAACTCAACTGTTTTTTTGACAGTAGTCATGGAAAATTCACAGATATCTTAAAAGACCAACTCTAGTATATGATAGGATTGTAGTATTGTCAGCATAAAGTAATACGGGAGTATCCCTAGTATTTAATTTTGGGGGGTGTCCATTGGTTTTTGGTAGAATTGGGGTTAAATCATTCAAATATAAATTTAAAAGATGAGGAGCCAAAATGCAACCCTGTCTTACACCTGTCGCGATTGGAAATTTTGGAGTTAGATTGCCCTTATTTGTAAATTTCATCTGGCCATAATTATCTGAGTGAATTTTTTTGATGAGAAACAGAAGCCGAGGATCCATTTGTAGTACCCTAAGTTTTTCCCACAGAGTGCTCCTTTGCAGGGAATCAAAGGCACTTTTCAAGTCCATGAAAGCCACATAAAGTTTCTTTGTGCCCTGATTCATATATTTATTGGCCAGGAATGCTAAGAGAAAGCAATGATCTATGGTTGATTTGCCTTCCATAAAACCTATTTGTTCCTGACCTATAATTGAGTTTTTAAGTGTCCAGGTCTTAAGATAACGCTCTAGGTGTTTTGTATATAATTTACCTATTATGGACAAGAGAATTACGGGTCTATAGTTTTCTGGAAGGTTGGGATTGCCTTTTTTAAAAATGGGAATTATAATGGAATTGAGCCATGTCTTTGGGATAATTCCATAACGATCTACAAGGGTAAACGAATTTGCCAGCGGAGGGGCCCCCCAGTGGGGATTCTGCTTTAGTAACTTGGCAGGAATGCCGTCAGGCCCAGGCGCTTTGCCTGATTTTGGATCATATATCAGTTTTTCAACTTCATCCACTTTTACAGGAGGCCAGACTGGAAGATGGTTCATAATGTCATTGTCAATCTGGTTTAGTGGAGCACTGGACATGTTAAAGATCGAACAATAGTAGTTAGACCAAGAAGAACACGGAATATTTTGAATTTGAATTTGATCTTTAGGATTTAGATGTTTTGTAACTGTCTGCCAAAAGAGTTTCCTACTCCTTGATTTTAGAGAAGTAAATAATTGTTTCCAATTATTTTGATGGAAATTTTTTTTCTTAAAGAGAATTGTTCTTTGGTAGGATATTTTTTTTTGCTAAGATAGCTCTTATAGGACTCACAATCATTTGATTTTCGAAATTGGTTAAATAGGGTTCTGTAAATTTTATGATTTTAATCCTTTTGGATCTTGCTGGTCAATGACTGTAAATAAACTATGATGATGATGATGGTTAAATAGGGCTCTTAAATGTTTCTTATTCTTACTACACTCTGTATCAAACCATGTTTGAGTAGATCAAACATTCAGAGTGGGAAGTATTGCCACGGTTTTTAACTGGTCCATCAAGTTGGAATAACGCATGTTGATACTTTCACTGGACTCAGAAGATATTAGGTTTGATCTAATTCCATTGAGTTCATTTGAGTCATATAATAATGTTAAATTCTTCTTGGTTTCAGTTGACCAAATAATTCTTTTTATGATGTTAGAATGATTATATGGAGGAGTGTGAATGACTGATTCTCTGCTATTAGTTTTGGTTTGTAAGATAATTTCAATCGGGCAGTGATCACTTTCTGTTCTGTTACCAATGGCAAATGAATCAATTATTTTTAAGGTATCATTTATGCAAAGACCATAGTTGATTACACTACATCCCTGCGAGTTTACAAATGTAAACTCATTAGAGGAGGGGAAGTTGATTGAACCATTTAGAATTATTAAATTGTTGGTTATGCAGAATTCAATTAATTTAGCACCCACCTTATTTATTTTAGGATCATTAGATTTTCTTGGCAGGGCGAGAACTGCCGGGAGGTCGTCATTTTTATTAAAATTCATCTGGGCAATCAGAGTTGAATTGTTAATGCCTATCCTGGCATTGAAATCACCTAAAAGAAAAAAATTGTGATAAAGTTTCACTCCTCCTTAAGGCCATTAGATAATCCGTTAATTTTTCCCATTGCAATGACATGGAGGAATAAGAGGTAAAAGGCAGATAAACATTTAAAACCATCAGAATAGAACCTTGGCTTTTAATAGAAAAAGCTTGGGATAAAGAGTTAAGTGGAGGAATTAAGGACACTTGTAAGTGTTGTCTATAAAATATGACTAGCCACCTCCAATAAAGGGCGACCTCCTACCACACTTTCTTTTTGGAGCGAGACAGATTCCAGGAAGCAAAACCATCCAAGTTTTATATCTCTTAGCAAACCATGTTGCCTGCAAAAAGTATACAAATCAAATGATTTTTATATAGTTTAAAAGAAGAAGTCTAGAAATCCAGGCATTTGTTTTCCCACCCTGCAATATTCCAAGACAGTATTATTCATATCTTTGTGGAGATGGAGCCTGAGGGTAGGATTAGATAATCTTCATGTACTATTTGATCAAGAGAATTACCAGTATCAAAAAACACAGAACCATTTACATATGACTGTCCAGAGGTTTCTGGGACGTTATGAGTTAACGTTGCAAAATCAGATGTAATACAATTCTGAGAAACAGTTGTTCCTGTGGTATCTTCCTCCCCGTCTATGAGGTTGTTATTTTGCGAATAGATGAGGGGAGTAAGTTCTAGTAGTTCCTGGGCCCATGATTTATTTTTTGAGGGCTCAAATCTTTCTGCATTTAGAGTTGTGCTACCATGGAGATCAATGTCGTATTCCATTTGGTGTTCTATATGGGCCAAGTGATGATTAGAAGAACTTGATCTAGAAGTCAGAAGAGGTTGAGATGGAGTAGGATAGGAATAATTCTTCCGGTCATTGACCTTCTGGGGTGTAGTCAAAGAAGCTTCAACGTTGGTAAACAGTTGGTTTTCTGCCACAGTATGCGACAGGCTTGTGTTAGGAGTCACAATTGACTTTACAAGATCCCATTTCCTTATTGTTTGATTCAAAGTTCCTGTTCCTATTTTTGGGCAATAAAACTGTGGTCGTCCCATTAGAAGATGGGACATCAGTGACTTGAGCAGCCGAGGTATTAATAGTTGGCTTCAGAAGGGCAGCCATCTCAACATCATGACCTTTGTCAGGAGAATAGTTGACACAATTGTTATTTGGGTTATAAATTAGTGGTATTATGTTCGCATTAGAAAAAACGCGAGTTAATTGAATTCCTTTCTGGGCAAGCACCGGTGATTGGCGACGTTAAAGTCTTGGTATAAGTTCTGAGCCGTAAGTGAGGGTGACTCTTTGGGGTTCATATTCATATAAGTTATGGAATGCATCCAACACTTCAAATCCCTCCAGATCAATGGAACTGGGCTTCCTTTTGAGTAAAATGCTGATATTTAGCCAAATTTATAGAGTTCCACTCTGGTCGAAGGCCATGATGATTGTAAACATACAGGCAAATTTTCTTTCTTTCAAGAGATAGACTTTGCATATCTTTCGGGCTTTTGTATTTCCTTTTAAGGGAAGGATGGCCGTCAGGTATGGGTTTTGAAAGCAACTTTTTAACAGTGGTTAAATGATCATTGATACTGCCAAGTTTCTTGTAGATATCTGTAAGGGCAATTCCACATATGAGAAAAATAGGTTCGACCCAGTTCTCTGAGAAGGGTACTAACCGAGGTCGAAGCCATTGTTGTTCCCCACTGCAACCAGCTTGATCCCAGCTCGGAGGGCGGAATCATCCTGTGCCTCTTTGCCTCTCCGTTCCGATTGGCTACTGTTCCATGGTCATGTTCTGTCTATCCCCACACACGTTATAAAAAAAACTGCCACAGGAATGGAGGGATGAAGGTGGTGTTTTTTGATTGGCCAGCTGTACGCATGCCCGAAACACTCAGCTGTGATTGGCTGAATGGGGGACTCCTGGCACCAGAGATTCCCCACTTTACTGGAATCGAGCTGAGTTCAAGCGTGGTTCCCTGAAAAAGTAGTAGTTCCCAACTGGAGTCGGAAATTTGACCGTTACACGGGGCGAAGCTGGTACAAAACCACGTCGATCCCAGTGGTTGTGCGGAGCACTTAGTTCGAACGCAGCTCGAACTTAAGTCGATAACGCAAGTGAGGAATCGAGCTAAGTGTTCTAGCAACAAGGAAACAGAGCTTGTGTGTATTAAGAGCAGCAGCAGGTGCCGGTTTTAGTTTTAACCTGCTTAGCCAACCAGCAACTGCCTCCAAATAATGCTGGAGAACCACAGGGGCAGTGGCTGGCCCACCATCAACAGAATGAGCTGAGTGTCATCCGCATACTGATGACAAATCAGCCCAAAACTCCGCACCAGCTGAGCAAGGGGTCGCATATAGATGTTGAATAACAGTAAGGATAGGAGAGCCCCCTGCGGCACTCCACATTGAAGCAGGCATCGCTGAGAGACTCTGTCCCCGAACCTCACTTGCTGACTCCAACCCCTGAGGAATGACTCCAACCCCAGACCCCAGAGGCAGCCAGGTGGTGGATCATAAGGTCATGGTTGACCGTATCATACACTGCAGTAAGATCTAACAGTACTGGCAGCACTGATTTGCCCTGGTAGAGCTGAACACAGAGTGTGTCTCTGACAGCGGTAAGGACGGTCTTCGTCCCATGCCCAGAATGGAAGCCAGACTGGAAGGGATCGAGTACTGAAGGTGGTAGTTAAAATTTGAACTGTCTCTGAAACTTTCTGTCTTCCACTTGATTCTACATTGTTTATTGGATTGCAAACATTGTCCTTCTTGCTAGTTATGACATCCAAGCTATTGGGAGTATCATACTGTTCTTATTTTATTGTTCCTTAACAATGTACTATATTGCCCTTATATAAACCAGTGGTGCGACCGCACTTGGAGTACTGTGTCCAGTTCTGGCCACCACATCTCAAAAAGGATATTGAGGAGATAGAAAAAGTGCAGAGAAGGGCAACGAGGATGATTGAGGGACTGGAGCACCTTCCCTATGAGGAGAGGCTGCAGCGTTTGGGACTCTTTAGTTTGGAGAGGAGACGTCTGAGGGGGGATATGATTAAAGTCTATAAAATTATGCATGGGGTAGAAATGTTGACAGAGAGAAATTTTTCTCTCTTTCTCACAATACTAGAACCAGGGGGCATACATTGAAAATGCTGGGGGGAAGAATTAGGACTAATAAAAGGAAACACTTCTTCACGCAACGTGTGATTGGGGTTTGGAATATGCTGCCCCAGGAGGTGGTGATGGCCTCTAACCTGGATAGCTTTAAAAGGGGCTTGGACAGATTTATGGAGGAGAAGTCGATTTATGGCTACCAATCTTGATCCTCTTTGATCTGAGATTGCAAATGCCTTAACAGTCCAGGTGCTCGGGAGCAACAGCCGCAGAAGGCCATTGCGTTCACATCCTGCTTGTGAGCTCCCAAAGGCACCTAGTGGGCCACTGCGAGTAGCAGAGAGCTGGACTAGATGGACTTTGGTCTGATCCAGCTGGCTTGTGCTTATGTTCTTATGTTCTGATTGCATTGTTCTTTGTATGTATTCTCCTGGTCTGTGGCGTGTTGTCCTTCTAACTGTCTTGAGTATTGATGCCTTGAGCACTGATGCAAAATGCAGATGATTAGAGTTGCTAATTCATGCTTGAGAAATTCTTGGAAATTTGGGATGCTGCCTGTAGACCTCAACACTGGGATGTGATACCATCGAATCTGTCCTCCAAAGATGCCATTTTCTCCAGGGAAAACTGTAATCAGGAGATGAGTTGTCTTTCCAGGAGAAGTCCAGACCCCCCCCCCCCCCCCAGCCATTAGGAACACTAGCAGGTGAGAAATGAACTAGATTTTTTTAAATGTACTTTGAGTTTGGAGGTTCTAGCAGGGGAACAAATCACGGATACCTGTGATCAATTGTATTGTTACCTGTGATCAATTGTATTGTTAAAGGCTTTCACAATTGGCATCAACTGGCTGCTTTGGGTTTTCTAGGCTGTGCGGTTGTGGTCTGGTATTTTTTGCTTTCAACATTTCACCCCCATCTGTGGCTGGCATCTTCAGAGGCATGTCGTGGTAGGATGTGTTTCTTGGGTGGAATGTTAAGTGCAAAAACTACCAGACTATGGCCACACAACCTGGAAAACTTACAACAGCCAGAACAGTTGACTCCTTCCACTTGGAATGGTTCTCCTCTTCTACAGAGCATAAAGCTTTGGGAGGGATGCACATGGAGAAAGAGGGAGGACAGGGATACCCATCTAGGAGCAGCAGTGGCGTAGGAGGTTAAGAGCTCGTGTATCTAATTTGGAGGAACCGGGTTTGATTCCCAGCTCTGCCGCCTGAGCTGTGGAGGCTTCTCTGGGGAATTCAGATTAGCCTGGGCACTCCCACACACGCCAGCTGGGTGACCTTGGGCGAGTCACAGCTCCCCGGAGTTCTCTCAGCCCCACCTACGTCACAGGGTGTTTGTTGTGAAGGGGGAAGGGCAAGGAGATTGTAAGCCCCTTTGAGTCTCCTGCAGGAGAGAAAGGGGGGATATAAATCCAAACTCTCCTCCTCCTCCTCCTCCTCCTCCTCCTCCTCCTCCTCCTCTTTCTTCTAGAAAGCCAGAATTCAGCTGAATTGACCCTGATTTTCAATGGGGTTACAGAAACCACAGCCAGATAGCTGACTCATCCAGATAAGAAATGAACTAAATGAATTAAACAATCTGCTTTGTGGACCAGTGACCTGAAGCCAAATCAGAGCCCCCACGCGTGTCATTCTCACAGCACTGAACTCAATGCAAATGCTTAATTTTTTAAAATGTATGTATGTATGTATTTATTTATTATACTGCCCACCCCCTAAAGGGTGATGTACAAAATGGTCAAACATTAAAATCACAATGATAAACCCATTAACTGTCAACCAAATTGTTGTTGTCTCTATTAAATAAAGCAGCAGTGCAGTGGCCCCTTAAAGGAAAACATTTAGTCGGAGGTCACCTATTCTATGAAGAGAGAATCCTTCGGTGAATTTTGCAATTTTCCTTACAAAAAGCTACAAAATGATTGTCTCTTCAAAGTGTCAGGAGGAGTGAGTGCTGATTCACGTGTGCTCCTGCTAAAATAAGCATTGCTAGTCTTAAGATGCCACTGGATTCCACTTGAATTTTGCTACAACAGACCGCCCCTCTACATGGAGGTAGGTTTGGCTGAGAGAGCCACTGGCCCAAAGTCACCCAACAAGCTTTCATGGCAGTGTTAGGATTCAAACCCGGGTCTCCCAGATCCTAGGCTGACAAAATAGTCATCACAGCCACAATTTGTCATTTAAGGATGATGCAGGCCGGTTAATCCATGCAGGTGCGGTGTTTTTAAAAATGCCTCCGAGGATTCAAAGGAGGAAGAGAGCCATGTTTACCATGCACCCTCGTAAAGTTTTAATTATGAATGGAGGTTTATGATGATCAATTATTCCACACACCCCCCCCCCCCGATCTGAAATAGAATTATGTAAGCAATGCTTATTTCTCACTGGGATTGCCAATTCTCCTGTTTACTCTCACTTAGCCATTTGGCTTCCTTCGAATTCTTTTCATGCTTCTCATTTCAGGCTCGCTAATCAATATGCTAATGAAGTAACACCCCCTGCTCCACCGGGCTGCCTCCCCTGTGCTTTCCAAACACCAACAAACACTAGCCGAGGGTGCCTGCCACCTAAGTCGAGGCTCACAGCCTGACATTTGGAAACCATCTTCAGAGGGACTAGATTTCCAAAACAATGGAGCTTACCAAAGCTGAGAGAAGTTAAGTAGAAGAGCGATTCCCTCGGTGTAATCAGGCAAGCCGATGCCCTGGCGGGAAGGAGATTAGAGTTTGATCTTTGAAACTGATCTCCCAAGCCGGGAGGATAAAGCTTGAATAGCGTTTTGGAAACAATGCCTGAAATGTACATTCCCTTCTGTTTGGTGGTCAAACGGCTGCTGGTTTCAATGAAGCCAGACCTGATTTCGTTGCATATTCCTTTTTTTTATTTTTTTGGAATAAGCCAAACAAACGACATGGAAACTGGTCGTTGTGGGTTTCCTGGCTGTGTGGCCGTGGTCTGGGAGTGTTTGCTCCTAACCTGTATATTCTCACATGAGAGCAAAATGTTAGGAGCAAAAACTACCATACCGCAGCCAAACAGTGCAGAAAACCCACAACAGCCAGTTGATTCTAGCTGCAAAAAGCCTTCGACAAGACATGAACATTCTTTGTGGAAACTCTGAACTTTGCCGACAACCTTGTGGCCTTTAGCCATCTTCCAGTCATTCTACCTTTTGTATCAGGACAGTGTGAGATATGTGTTCACCATTTGGGTGTGAACAGGTGTGAGGGCATTTTCCAACTTCTGTTCAGGTAAGTAGAAACCGAGATTATTAAGGGCAAACATTCATGCACACTAAAGCGGGAAAACACAGGAGTTGCCCAGTTCCCACAAAATGTTGAGAATGCCTGTTGTGATGTAAGATCTCCAAAAGGTAAAAACTGAAGAGAGTTTTTTTGTAAAACTGCCACGCTGGAAAGTGGAATGCTGGACTTTGATGAGGGAGAGCAGCGTTTGAAATGCTGCACAGCTAAGCGGCTTGATGAGTGGACTTCGGAAAGCCATGTTTGTGCGTTCACATGAAGTGTATTTGCATATAAAGTGGGAGAGGCCTATTTTTGTACAGGAAAAAGGGTTTACAGCCGAGGGCTTATCTTTCAAATATACCATGTCAGGTCAATTTTTTTCCAATTAAGAGCAGGTGCACTCAAATCTGGAGAATCGGTTTTGATTCCCTGCTCTGCCACTTGAGCTGTGGAGGCTTATCTGGTGAACTAGATTAGCTTGTGCACTCCAACACATGCCAGCTGGGTGATCTTGGGCTAGTCACAGTTCTTTGGAGCTCTTTCACAGTTCTTTGGAGCTCTTTCAGCCCCACCTACCTCACAGGAGTTTTTTTTGTGAGGGGGGGGGAAGGGAAAGGAACTTGTAAGCTTCTTTGAGAAAGGGGAGATATGAATCCAACTCTTCTTCTTCTTCTTCTTCTTCTTCTTCTTCTTCTTCTTCTTCTTCTTCTACTACTACTACTACTACTACTACTACTACTACTACTACTACTACTACTACTACTACTAAGAACCAGATGGGACAATAGCATCCAGAACCAAGTGAGTGTGGTGTAGGGAGGGATAGAAGTGGATTTAGTTTTCCTCTCATGGGCCCTTTTTCATGGTAAAATAAGATTCCCACCTTCCACGAGGGTTGCTAAATCCTAGTTGGGAATTTGCTGGAGATTTTGGGGATGAAACACGGGAAGGTGGGGATTTGGGGATTGGACGGACTCAGCAGGGTATACTGCTCCAGAGGCCTTCCACCAAAGCAGTCACGTAGTCCAGGGAAACTGATCTCTGTAGTCAGGGAATCAATTGTAATTCCAGGAGATTTTTAAACCCCACTTGCAGGCTGGCAGCCCTACCTCCCACCTTAGCCATACATGGGACAAGGCAAAAGATTTCACAGATGCCCAGCTGAGAAACATTATTCATGTCCCCTAAACTGTTTCAGTTGTTCTGTTCAAGGGGCACAGAGAACATTCTGATTGTATGCTATATCACTCTGTGTGTGTGTGTGTGTGTGTGTGTTGGGGTGGGGGGGATTAAATATATCCAAGAGTGTAAATTGCTTATAAGCTTTAAACTGTCAGATTAGAATATTATCCCTTCCCCTAAAAGCCATCAACAGTTTTTATTGTTAAAGCTGGAGCCATAACATCCACTAAGCATTTAATTCAATACCCTCCCAGGCATTATTCCCCCACTCCTTCCTGCCACAAGAAAAGCCTCGCCCAGCCCAAAGTACAACCTGAAATTAATTTATTCCCCCAAATGTCTGTTCTAAATACTCTCTGAAAAACTGGATGTTGAATAGTCTCAGATATCTGCATTTGACACTCCACTGTCATTAATTTGTTTAAAACATTTAGAACCGTATTTACTAGAGATCTCGGAGGCAGATACATTTCACTAGACAGTGTGGTTCATATATTTATTTATGCCAGTGGGAATCCAAAGCCCTTACATTTCATCCTCACAAACTCCCTGTGAGATATCCCTGTGAGATAACCTATCCATCCATCCATCCATCCATCCATCCATCCATCCATCCATCCATCCATCCATCCATCCATCCATTTTAGTTATGTTAAAGTTGCTTCTAAGTTACTCTATTTTTAAGGAATGTTTTAAAATTCAGATTGGTCGTTATGGAAATTGGATAGATAGATAATCTATCCAATTTCCATAATGACCAATCTGAATTTTAAACCATTCCTTAAAAATAGAGTAACTTAGTAGCAACTTTTAACATAACTAAAAATAACAACTATGTTAAAGTCTTGAAAGTAGATCAGGGAGACATATCCACAGGGCAACAAAAATGATAAGCAACACATAAATACAGTGATTTAATCAAAAACAGTCTCAAACGAGACTTCTCGCACATACGAACAAACTGAAAGGGTTCAGTTCAAAGCTCAAAGGGAGAGAATTCCATAGTCCTGATCCAACTGCCAAGTAGCATCTTGAATGGTGTCCAGAAGCAAGATGGCAGTCAGTGCAGCTCTTTCAGCATACACTAAATACTCATTACAGTTTTGTGTGCCTCTCAGTGATGTTGCCTCAGTGCTTTGGACCCGTGGTCATGGCTCACTGCAGATCTCACTGCAGCAATCAAGCTTTGATGAGTCCATGTCATGAGAAACAGCAGCCAGTTCCTGTTTTCTCAGGTACATCAACAAAAGATAGCAAAGACACTTCCAAATCATATATTTCTCTTCACCAGCCAAAGAGAGGGCTCCGTCTAAAAACATGGTCTAAGTTGTGAACCTACATCCTTCCGGAACTGGTAATGAGTCACCATCCTGGCATAGACACTTTCTTGTCTGGATTTATTTTCAGTTTTTTCCTTCTCTGATTTGACCTGTTACTACTGCCAGGCTCCTTCCTAGCATAGCTACACCAATGGTGGGATTCAGCAGGTTCATACCACTTCGGCAGAACAAGTTGTTAAAATTGTGCTTGTAAACAACAGTTGTTAAATTATTTGAATCCCACAACCGGAACCAGTTGTTGAATTATTTGAATCCTACCACTGCCTACAACTAAAAGAAAAAAATCCTCCAACAACCTCAGACAATGGCTTCATGTAGATATTAGAAAACGATTCAACAATATTGGCTAGTTGGTCTTTATCTGAAAGTATTTGACTATGTTTGTATAGATGGCAACAAACTTGAAGGCCTGACCACACACATGTTGAGTCAGAAGATGAAGCTAGAACATACAAATAAGCAGCCTGCGGCAGAGTCATATCTCCTAAGCTCCTAACAGTGGCCAGCTTAATCTTTCCAGGCAGAGCTCCCAAGAATTATTGCAGTCCCCTCAGAGAAGATTTGTCATGGAATCCCACATCTTACCACCAGGCCCACAAATAAAGCATATGCTTGCCAGACTCTATGGTCTCCTGGAGTAATGTGACCCTTTAACTTTATATTCTGATCTGAAAAAGCCAGGCTAGTGTGATCTTATTAGATAGTTGGATGCAGTGCTGGGATCCAAAATTTTTAGTAACAGGTTCCCATGGTGGTGGGATTCAAACTGTGGCGTAGCACCAATGGGGCTGGGCAGAAAGACCATAAAGATGAAGTGGTCAGGCATCTCCCGATGGTGGCGCGGGGCAATCCCACCTGGGCGGGGCTGGTGGCAAGGGACACAGCAACTGCAGCTGGGTCACTCAAGGGAAACCGTATGCATCTCTAGGCGCAGGCTGCCACGCACGCTGGTGCACCTCCTGCTAGACTGCTTCAAGTTCTGTGCGCTACTGCTGAGAGGAGGGGCGTTACTAAGGCAAAAATCACGTGGCAAAATCGCCAATTAGTAACCCCTCTCGGCACACACAAATAATTAGTAACCTACTCTTGGGAACCTGTGAGAACCTGTTGGATCCCACCTCTGGTTGGATGGGAGACCCTTTATTAGATAGTTGGATGGGAGAATAGTTGAATGGGAGACCCCTGAGTTCTCTCAGCCCCACCTACCTCATAGGGTGTTTGTTGTGAGGGGGGAAGGGAAAGGAGATTGTCAGCCCCTTTGAGTCTCCTTGTAGGAGAGAAAAGGGATATAAATCCAACTTTTCTTCTCCTTCTTCTTCTTCTTCTTCTTTTTAATATAGAAGTTTTCATTTCAATTCTAGCTTACACCCACTGAAATCTTAAACAGTTGCATGTTTACACATCATAATTGCTTGCATTGTATCAGTTGAGTGCAATATAATACTACTTTAATGATGTGTTCTGGTACTCTATATTAACTAAAAGAAACAATATAAGTAGGGATTTAGAACAATTTATAAGAGCAGCTTTACCTAATAGCACTGATAACCATTACTCAGCTTCTGTATTGGAAATCCTTTTTTCTCCCTTGATCTGCTAAACAACTCTATTGAACAAATGAACTAAATAATATATTAAAACACATTTGGACAGAATAGTTCATAAAAATGTCAGCTTGGTGATAGCAGGACAAATAATTGCAGCAACTGTCAAAATGCGAACAAGATCATTCCTTGAAATTACCTTATCTCTCCCTTAAACAAGTTTTAGTTGCTCTGCTATGTAATCTATGTTCTATTTCTCCTATGAAAAACTGGAAGATACTCTAATATTTCTTGTAGAACCAGGATGTTATTGGAAATATTAATCTTTAACTTGGCAGCTGCTAGGTTCTAATATCCATTTAAGCAATTTACAAATAATAATGGGGTTAAGAAAGATTTATTGTGCATTTGTACAGCTCTCAAAATTTGTCATTTTTTCATGGTGTAACTAATATTGATCTATTAACATAGTCTGTTCATTCTGTTTTGTTAATTCGTGTGAAAAGAAAAAGTATGTTGGAGAAATAGCAATACGTTTTTTTTAAAAAAACAAATCATTTTGTTTGAAAATGTGCATTTGTATTAACCTGCTTTTGTTAACGAAGAGAAAATACTTCCTCCTCTATATTCCCTTCACAAAGCAGTCCTGATGAACTAATCTTTGGTCTTCTTCTCTAGCAAGAGAGAAAGATGCCCTGTTCTCCCCAGCAACGGACCTCCCTGGGAGAATCCTAAAACCTTTTCAGGTCCTTCACAAGCCCTCTGAGCTGGTGTTCCTGTCAGCTGGAATAGCTGAAATATATATATTTTTTCTGAATCAACATAGAAGCCATGCTTCATTTTTACACACTATAAAAAGGTCTACATTGAAAGTAAGAAAGAAAGATCAGGTCTTACTGGAGGTTTCTGCTAGGCATCTTTTCATTTCTGATTGGACAGAGACCAACTCATACTAGTTGCTAAAGCATAGTTGTGGTCTCCATAGTTGTGGAGAAGTGGAAGAAGAATTTGGACTTATATCTTGCTTTTCTCAACAGTAAGGAGTCTGAAAGGGGGGTACAAACTCCTTCCCTTCCTCTCCCCAGAACAGACATCTTGTGAGGCAGGTGGGGTTGAGAGAGTTTGGAGTGAACTGTGACTAACCCAAGGTCACCCAGCAGGAATGTAGGAGTGGAGAAACAAATCCAGTTCACTAGATAAGACTCCTCTGCTCATGTGGAAGGATGGGGAATCAAACCCTGTTTTCCCGCTCAGAGTTCACTACTCTTAGCTACCAAACAACACTGAAGTCACCTCCAAGTTCATGTAATTCTGTAGCAAATCTGTATGGGACATGAGTGAATGTTTTCATATCATTTGATGAAGAGCAGAAAATTTCTTCCCCCAAGGAATCATGGAGAGGTGCAGAAGACGGCTTGGTTGCGAGGAAATCATTGGCCTGCCACTCTACTGAGCAAGGTTGAAACTTCCCTCCAGCTTTGGGAGCCATCCCCCAACCCGAATGGCTCTTCGGCCCCTTCCGCACATGCAAAATGATGCATTTTCAAACCACTTTCACAACTGTTTGCAAGTGGATTTTGCCATTCCGCACAGCTTCAAAGAGCATTGAAAGCAGTTTGAAAGTGCATTATTCTGCATGTGTGAAGGAGCCTTCCTCCAAGGAACATCCTCCAAAGAATATCCTGCAGCCTCAGGTTGGACACATGCCAGTATTTCCCAGCCTCAGTATCCCTACACTGTGTGAGTTTTTGTCTCATGTGCCATTCCGCAACGTGCCGTCTCTTAGCCTCTGGAAGTGTCATGATGGAGGCAACAGTGGCTAAAGAAACAGCTTCCGGAAGGCATTTCAGGACAGAGGTTGGAAACCTTTACTATAAAAAGAGCCATCCTTGCCCTCCCCCATTCCTTGCTCCCAAAGAAAAAAACTGGCAGAAGCCACAACCAGTGGTGGGATCCAAAAATTTTAGTAACAGGTTCCCATGGTGGTGGGATTCAAACTGTGGCGTAGCGCCAATGGGGCTGGGCGGGGCACCACAGGGGCGTGGCCAGGCATTCCAGGGGTGGGGTTATTCCTGGGCGGGGCTGTGGCAAGGATGCAGCTGCTGCACCAGTCCTTGGGCGGGAAATTAATGCACGCAGGCGCAGGCTGCCACGCACGCCGGTGCACCTGTTGCTAGACTGCTTCCAGTTCTGTGCGCTACTGCTGAGTGTAAGGTTGTTTCGGTTTGCTAGCATCTTGTTTCAACCTTGGAGCTACATTCCTGCTTCTGGGCGTCTTGCCCAGGACCATCGTTATCTCTTGCTTAGCCTTGCTGCGTGCTTGCTACTGTCCTGTGTGAACCTGGTTTTGGTGGGAATAGTAAGGTGGGAAAGATGGGTTGTTTGGGTTGGGGTTTTCGCAGGAAAACGTCAGCCCGTAAAAAGCGGCTGCTTGGGAGAGTCTGGTCAGAATTCGCATTGTCTGTAGAAGATCATGATTGCCAGATCAATAAAGAACTAATACAGTTACTTTTGGCCTGGACTTTGCTGATTCCTTACACTGAGAGGAGGGGTGTAACTAAGGCAAAAATCACATGGCAAAATCACCAATTAGTAACCCCCTCTCGGCACACACAAATAATTAGTAACCTGCTCTTGGGAACCTGTGAGAACCTGCTGGATCCCACCTCTGCACAAGGTAACCCAGCCAATGAAGTCTAAATGACCTGTCAACATTGCTATTAGGTCTGCCCAGTTCTGGCTGGGTCCTGCCGTGTCTCCCAGCCGGGATGTGGAATTCTCCTCCCCTCCTTTTCCTCCTTCCTCTCTCGTGTTGCTTTTGCTTTAGTTTCATTTCCCAGACAAAGCCTCATCTGCTTCTTAGACACCTGCAAGCTGTTGCTTTCCACAACCCTGGGGACTGTGGGTTATTTTGACCTAATGGAAGGCTGCACTGTCTCTGGACCACGGGACTGAAGGAGGTCCAAACCCCTTTGGGAGCTGGTGTCCAAGGGTGGTGTTGTGTGACGTAGAGGGGCACGGCATGGGGTGTAATGGAAGGTGTTTTGGCACTTAACCTTTTGTTCTGGCAATATAAATCTAAATGCTTTTCCATGATGCTGTTTCATAATAAAGGAACCATCTGAATACAGAGTCTGATTACTGAACAGTCCTGGGGCATGAAAGGTCTCGTTGAGCATTAATTAATACATTTTAGCATATGTGGCTCTACTCCACAGAAGACTGTTTATGAGCATTTGGTACTTTAACTTTGCATTCCTATTGCAATATGATCATGTTTTGTTGCATTTCTGAATGACAATCGGATCGTACAGACCGTTCAGGGGTGGACCCCTACATCAATGTGGGGTTACCGGTGGAGTGTCTGCTTCTACTCTGATTGCCAAGGTGTTGGGGAATTCCTGACAGCTCCATTGCAGGAAGGCTGCGGAGTGACTGTATGTATGTATGTATGTATGTATGTATGTATGTATGTATGTATGTATGTATGTATGTATGTATGTATGTATGTATTAATTTATTTATTTATTTATTTATTTATTTATTATATTTATATGCCACCTCCCCAAAGGTTCAGGGCGGTGTTCATCAACACAAAAACAATTTAAAACATCAAATACATAATTTACAATAAAATAATATATAAAATACTAAAACTACAGATGGCTTCAGCCCCTCCCTCCCCTCTTTATGTACCCATGGGAGGCCAGATGTTCTTATGGCGGAGTTGACATCATCCCGGCTGGCCAAACGCCTGGCGGAACAGGTCCGTTTTACAGGCCCTGTGGCAACTTTGTAAGTCCCGCAGGGCCCTGATCTCACCTGGAAGCCTGTTCCACCAGGTAGGGGCCAGAGCCGTAAAAGCCCTGGCCCTTGTAGAGGCCAGCCGGATCGCCTTGGGGCAAGGGATCACCAGTAGGTCCACCTCCGACGAGTGGAGGGGCCTAGAAGGGCGGTATAGGGAGAGACGGTCCCTCAGATAAGCAGGGATGCCGCAAATGGCCTACCAGTGGATTTGAGCTGCTGGCAAGAGCACTGGTGGCCTGGGGTGGGCTTCCGCCCCGCTCATCAGGAGTGGTACAACAGGAGGGGCTGCCACACACAAGACTGAGATGTGGAGACTTTTCCATTCCCAAGAAATAGCACGGGACACAGAACGGATGGAATATTACCGTGCCATGCAGCGGATGGCGCAGGACATGGAGAATTTTCTGTTTGGTTGTCGGTCGAGTGGCAGATAATGCTCGAGATGCCAGGAAGGATGCCTGTCTTGCACAGGGCCTGGCTCTACAGCTGCCACCAAATGGCCAGCTTGCACAACTGGCGCAACAAGACCAGCTGTTTGACCAGGAACATCAGATCCTACTTCAAAAGGCTTCCAGGACTTGTTCTCCTTTAGCTCTAGGTATCACCTACATTGGTAATAAGGGGGCTCAATACCTGCACCAGATAACCATGCCCAGACTCCATAGAGCAATGATGTTGGCCCGTTGCAATGCCCTTCCATCAGCCGTATCAACAGGGAGATTCACTAAAACCCCTTACCGCCAAAGGCTATGCATATGCAATGGGAACTGTGTTGACTCTATAGACCATGTTTTACTTTATTGTCCACTTTACACAGTACCCAGAGTCAAATACTTGTCACCTCTGCTACTCAAAAAAGAGTATGCATCTGACTTGCAAAAGATTACCTTTCTGTTGGACAGCCCCAGTAGTGATGCAAACGATGCAGTCACCAAATTTTTGGATCTGTATATAAAACAGCGCTTTAGGAGCAAATCCTGAACATCAGCCTTCTCTACCTGTACATTTATTTCAGTTTCCCTCTACTTGGTTAAGTGGATTTGTGTATATAATGTTGTTATCCCAATAAAGGTTCGTTGTTGGTTGTTGTTGTTGACCAGCCCAAGCAACTCGTCCCACAAGACGTTCCAGGGCCAGTTGCTCAACCAGCTGCCCAACCAGCTCAGCCTGCACAGGCAGCTCAGCCAGGGGCACAAGCTCAGGTGCCTGCGGGAGGAGGTGTCCGTTCCCCTGCTTCCTGCTCAAGCACCACCACTGCCTGGACCAGCTGTCCCTCCAGGAGGACCACCGATGCAATATTACCCGTATGGACTCCCACCACCATAGATGCCCTATGCGAGATTCAATGTACGTTTTGATGGTGCTCAGGGTGCTCAGGGACGGCTGCCAGCTGGCAGGGGCTGATGGGAATTGTAGTCCATGCACATACGGAGCATCATATAAAATTATGCATGGGGTAGAAAATGTTGACAGAAAGAAATTTTTCTCTTTCTCACAATACTAGAACCAGGGGGCATTCATTGAAAATGCTGGGGGGAAGAATTAGGACTAATAAAAGGAAACACTTCTTCACGCAACGTGTGATTGGTGTTTGGAATATGCTGCCACAGGAGGTGGTGATGGCCACTAACCTGGATAGTTTTAAAAAGGGCTTGGACAGATTTATGGAGGAGAAGTCGATTTATGGCTACCAATCTTGATCCTCTTTGATCTGAGATTGCAAATGCCTTAACAGTCCAGGTGCTTGGGAGCAACAGCCGCAGAAGGCCATTGCTTTCACATCCTACATGTGAACTCCCAAAGGCACCTGGTGGGCCACTGTGAGTAGCAGAGAGCTGGACTAGATGTAGGTAAAGGAGCTGTTGGTGGGAAAATAGCAGTACAAATGTTTACAATCATGCAAAATTGTGCCTCAAGAGGGTCTTCTCAGGCACATAGCATCTGCCTACATGCTGTAAAGATTTGCTTGGACATGCTTGGACAGATTTATGGAGGAGAAGTCGATCTCTGGCTACCAATCTTGATCCTCCTTGATCTCAGATTGCAAATGCCTTAGCAGACCAGGTGCTCAGGAGCAGCAGCAGCAGCAGAAGGCCATTGCTTTCACCTCCTGCATGTGAGCTCCCAAAGGCACCTGGTGGGCCACTGCGAGTAGCAGAGTGCTGGACTAGATGAACTCTGGTCTGATCCAGCAGGCTAGTTCTTATGTTCTTATGTTCTTATGTTCATAGTTTGGCCATCCCTGCCATGGAAAGTTGATGGGTGACTTTGTACACCCTCCGCCTAACCTAGCTCCCAGGGTTGTCGTTATGATAAAACAAAGGAGGAAAATGTTGTGAAAGTTGCTTTGCTTTCTTTCCATTGGGGAGAAAGTAGAGTAAGTTTAAAAAATTAAAAATGCATGCAACTCTACCAGACATGAGCAGTTGTAAGGAAGGGGCGAGAGGGCAATACAGCTGCTGCTCCTTCACGGTTTGCCACATGTTGCCTAGAAACTCAGCACAGACACAGAGCCCCGGAGACTATTTCACCAGGAATTTGTATTATTGTAGGTTTTCAATATTAAAAGCCTCGAAATTTCTGGATTATATTATTGCAAATGGATGGCATTTTGCACATGCACACAACTAATGTGCCCATAAAAAATGGGTTCACACTGCATTTGGGAACAATCAACTATTGATTCTAATTAAGTCACATTGTGTAATATCAGTATCACAAAGATTTGCATCTCATCTGGCTAGAAACAGAAATAAATTAAGTGTTACAAGGTGGAAATATGGATTAAATAATAGACAATGTAATTAAGATTAAGAAATCTACTTTTAAAAGCTCAGATACTATTATAACTATTATCATAATATGAGGATTTACGGGGAGCACGGTCTTGCCTGTGTCACTGAAATAGACCCTTGGGAAAATCCTGGATCTTAGGAGGAAAGGGAAGAGGCATTTCCCACCAATTCCCTTCCCACTATATACCACCATTTTGAATTTCAGGGATCCAATGGATCCTGGGGACAAAATGTTAGGGGGCTATATTAGAGCACACTGCCTTCACCTGGATGGCCCAGGCTAGCCTGATCTCATCAGATCTTGGAAGCAGGGTCAGCCCTAGTTAGTATTTTGATGGGAGACCACCACGGAAGCCCTGAGCTACACGCTGGAGAGCCAGAGTGATGTAGTGGTTAAGAGCAGGTGGATTCTAATCTGGAGAACCAGGTTTGATTCCCCACTCCTCTGATCAGCCTCACGATGCTCTGTATATCCATAAGCAACCTTACCTACCTCGCAAGATGGTTGTTTGCAGGAGAAGCAGTACTATTATAAGTAAAATTATGTTCTTCTAAGCCCAATGACTTCAATTCACTGAGAAGGTTGTAACTCTATTTTGGACCTGGTGCGGGACCTGGTGCGGGAAGTCAGTGTTGTTGAGCCGATAGGGAACAGCGACCACAATGCTGTCAGATTCAGTATCTCTGCATGCGAACAAGTGACAGCTACTAATGTAGTTACATTTGCCTTCAGAAAGGGAAATTTCTCAAAGATGAGGGGGATAGTGCGCAGGAAGCTGAAAGGGAAAATCAAGAGAGTCAAAAATGTCCAAGATGCTGGAGGTTATTTAAAAACACAGTCTTAAAAGCTCAGCTGGAATGTGTTCCACAGGTTAGGAAAGGCAGCGCCCAGTCCAAAAGAAAGCCACCATGGTTAACAAGGGACGTTGAGGAAATTATTAGGAAAAAAAGAAGTCTTTCAGCAAATGGACGTCCACCTTAACTGATGAAGAATGCCACACGGAACCCACATGGTGGCACAAGCGAAGCAAGCTAGCTGTAAAGAGGAGGCAAAAAAGATTATGAGGAACGCATGGCTGCGAACATCAAGACTAGCAACAAACAAGTTCTTCAAGTACATCAAAGCAGGAAGCCAGCAAGGGAAGCAGTAGGCCCGTTAGATGACAAAGGAACAAAGGGTGTACTAAAAGATGACAGGGGTGATTGCAGAAAAGCTGAATGAATTCTTTGCATCTGTCTTCACCCAAGAGGAGTTGAGGAAAATTCCTGCACCTGAACCAAGCTTCTTAGGAGGCGAATCCGAGGAACTAACAAAGATAGTTGTAGACAAGGAAGAAGTTCTGGCAGCCATTGATAAACTAAATGTTACCAAATCCCCTGGCCCAGATTGCATTCACCCAAGAGTTCTTAAAGAGCTCAAGCATGAAATTGCTGATCTTCTCACTTTAATATGCAACTTATCCTTGAAATCAGGCTCCATCCCTGAAGACTGGAAGATGGCCAATGTCACACCAATCTTTAAGAAAGGATCTAGGGGGGACCCGGGAAATTACAGGCCAGTCAGTTTGACATCTGTTCCTGGTAAATTAGTAGAATCTGTCATTAAAGATAAAATTATAAAACATGTACAAAAGCAAGACCTGCTGAGAAAGAGTCAGCATGGCTTTTGCAGAGGCAAATCCTGTCTTACAAACTTACTAGAGTTCTTTGAGGATGTAAACAGGCATGTGAATAAGGGGGAACCAGTGGACATTGTCTACTTGGATTTCCAAAAGGCTTTTGACAAAGTTCCTCACCAGAGACTATTGAGAAAACTCAGCAATGAAGGAATAAGAGGGGAAGTCCTCCTATGGATTAAAAACTGGTTGAGAAACAGGAAGCAAGAGTGGGTGTAAATGGGAAATTCTCACAATGGAGAGATGTCGGAGTGGTGTCCCCTAAGGATCCGTGTGGGACCAGTGCTCTTTAACCTATTCATAAATGACCTGGAAGTAGGGTGGGTAGCGTGGTGGCCAAGTTTGCAGATGATACCAAAATTATGTAGGGTGGTGAGAACCACAAAGAGTTAGAGAATCCAAGCGGACCTTGATAAATTAGGTGAAGTGGGCTCCAGAAATGGCAAATGCAGTTCAATGTAGCAAAATGTAAAGTGATGCACATACTAGAGGGCAAAAAAATCCAAACTTCAGATATAGCTACAGGGGTCAGTGCTATCAGTCACAGACCAGGAAAGGGATTTGGGCGTCTTAGTTGATAGTTCCATGGGAATGTCAACTCAATGTATTGCAGCTGTGAAAAAAGACAAACTCTATTCTGCGGATAATTAGGAAAGGAATCGGGAATAAAACTGCAAAGATTGTCATGCCCTTATATAAAAGCCGTGAATGCGACGCGCTTGGAGTACTGTGTCCAGTTCACCAGTGTAGCATCTCAAAAAGGATATTGAGGGAGATAGAAAAGTGCGAGAAAGGAAGGGCAACAAGGATGATTGAGGGACTGGAGCACCTTCCCTATGAGGAGAGGCTGCAGCGTTTGGGACTCTTTAGTTTGGAGAGGAGGCGGCTGAGGGAGGATATGATTGAAGTCTACAAAATTATGCATGGGGTAGAAAATGTTGACAGAGAGAAATTTTTCTCTCTTTCTCACAATACTAGAACCAGGGGGCATTCATTGAAAATGCTGGGGGGAAGAATTAGGACTAATAAAAGGAAACACTTCTTCACACAACGTGTGATTGGTGTTTGGAATATGCTGCCACAGGAGGTGGTGATGGCCACTAACCTGGATAGTTTTAAAAAGGGCTTGGACAGATTTATGGAGGAGAAGTCGATTTATGGCTACCAATCTTGATCCTCTTTGATCTGAGATTGCAATGCCTTAACAGTCCAGGTGCTTGGGAGCAACAGCCGCAGAAGGCCATTGCTTTCACATCCTACATGTGAACTCCCAAAGGCACCTGGTGGGCCACTGTGAGTAGCAGAGAGCTGGACTAGATGTACTCTGGTCTGATCCAGCTGGCTTGTTCTTATGTTCTTATGTTCTTATGACCATACTGTAAAGGAGGTAACTCAGTGCGGAGCTGTTGGTGGGAAAATAGCAGTACAAATGTTTACAATCATGCAAAATTGTGCCTCAAGAGGGTCTTCTCAGGCACATAGCATCTGCCTACATGCTGTAAAGAAACTCCTCTCTGGGGCAACAGGCTCCTCTCTAGGGCAACAGCTCTGGGGCAATTACGCCAGTCCTATACCAACTGCACTGGCTGCCAATCGAGTACCGGGTCATGTTTAAAGTTTTGGTATTGACCTTCAAAGCCATTTGCGGCCTTGGCCCTGCTTATCTGAGGGACCAACTCTCCCTATACCGCCCTTCTAGGCCCCTCCGCTCGTCGGAGGTGGACCTACTGGTGATCCCTGGCCCCAAGGCGATCCGGCTGGCCTCTACAAGGGCCAGGGCTTTTACGGCTCTGGCCCCTACCTGGTGGAACAGGCTTCCAGGTGAGATCAGGGCCCTGCGGGACTTACAAAGTTGCCACAGGGCCTGCAAAACGGACCTGTTCTGCCAGGCGTTTGGCCAGCCAGGATGATGTCAACTCCGCCATAAGAACATCTGGCCTCCTGTGGGTGCATAAAGGGGGAAGGAGGGGTTGTTTAGCCTTTTTTAGTATAGTAGAGCCATCTGTAGTTAGTATTTTTATATTATTTTATTGTAAATTATGTATTTGATGTTTTAAATTGTTTTAGTGTTGATGGACACCACCCTGAGCCTTTGGGGAGGGCGGTATATAAATATAAATAATAAATAAATAAATAAATAAATAAAAAAACAGGAAGGTCATCCTAAACTGTACAAAGGTTTCCTATTACCTTCCCTCCCCCTACCACCTTCCCCAGTCAAAACGGAGAGTTTGCCTGGCCCTCGGTGAGCTTCAGAGGCGCTTTGCTATGCACAATTATTCATGCCACAACATGGGGCCGCACAGTCCAAGCAGACTGTTTGTTCTAAGGCTGAAGGCGAGGCGTTTGAAAATGGCAAGAGACAACTGGAGGCCCAGAGATCATGGCTAATGTGACACCCCCAGGCCTAATCTTCTTAGAGCACTGGGATGAAATAAGGATCCATTACAAAACTGGCTTCCCTCTGGCCACCTTCTGCGCTCTGCCGCTCTGATAGCCCAAGCTGAGACAATTGCTTGATTCGGGGGACTTAATCAGGTATTAGGAGCTAATGCAGGATGAGGAGAGGCTAATCACCATATTTACTCCATCTGTAATGGTGGACCTCGCTTGCTTGCCTCTGGGAGATCAAAAGGATCTGGCGAAATCAGATTACGGCTGAAGAAAAGGAAGGGAGGTCCGAGAAGCGCAAGAGCGAAGATTCTCTCTGCTCTTTCACTCGGTTGTGTATCTAGTGTCTTAAGATCGAGCACGATAATCCCACAGAAAGCCTCCCCATTGTCTTTCGTTTTTATCTTGTTCTTTTCATTTTGAAAATGGGAGCTGCTAATTCTTATTTATTATCCACCAATAAATGATAACAAGAAATAGTCAGGCAACACTGAATCGTCCCACTGTACTCCACCCCCACCCCCACCCCCCACCCCCCACCCCCCGCTCAGCACTGTGAATTATGGTGGATGGTTTTTTTCCAGCCAGATACTGAGACTCTGTGGATTGTTCACTTAAAAAACAAAACAAAAAACCTGACGCTACAATTTCCCCAGGATGCTGATTCTGCCTTTTTTCCAGGATGAGTGAGAGCAACCCCACCTCGCCAGAAATTCCATGATGACACCAGGCAGACAATTAGAACTGGCCGAGGGCACGTGAATGTCAACTGGAGAAGGAACGGTGGTTTTTTTCTAAATTGTGCCCCAAAAGCACCAAACATCTTGCACTATTCAAAAGGTTTTCAAAAGCAGCGCTAGTGAATGATAACTTGGAGCATAAGCCAAAGACACATTATTTTGTTCAGTTTCTAGTCAAATGAACAGGAGGTCTACAAGCACATCTGTGTTGATTTAGGACAGATATAAATATTAAGCTGATTTTACGGGATCGAACCATTTCTCCCCCATTTCCTATTAGCTCCCATTGTAAATAATGGGGGATGGGGATACCCCTTTTTGGATCCCTGAACCAAATCTCACCTAACTTTGGTAGTATCATCAGGAGAGTCTCCCAAAAGATCCCTGAAATTTTGGTGCTGCTAGCTTAAAAATGCACCCCCTGCCGGCCAAAAACTGAAAAAACACTAAGGCCCCTTCCGCACATGCAAAATAATGAATTTTCAAACCACTTTCACAACTGTTTGCAAGTGGATTTTGCCATTCCGCACAGCTTCAAAGAGCATTGAAAGCAGTTTGAAAGTGCATTATTCTGCATGTGCGGAATGAGCCTAAAAAATGCAAAAACCCTACAAACCTAATTTTTTTGTGCTCCCCCCCCAGGTGCATGCCCAGCGCAATGCATGCACCCTGGCCCCCTGGTGGCCAGGTCTTTAAATAGTGGTAAGGAGTATTTGTTGCTCGTCAAGATAACATTGAGATCTATGGTAATCTGTACATAGTTTCAATGACCCGTCTTTCTTTTTCCAAAAAAGCACCAAAGCACCAAGGGGGGAGGAGGTGGGCCAGAATTCTTATCCAAGAATTCCCAATGTGCCTCTGACTTCTGGGGGCTCATAGCATATAGTCTTCCTTTTGGCAATTTCACCCCTGGAATCAGTTCAATTTTACAATCTGTTTTGCAGTGTGGTGGGAGGACATCGCACTCCCCTGCCTTGAACACTCTCCCCAAGTCCTGGTAGTTCATTGGGATCAGTGACCTCTCCATAGCCACTGCTGCTAAGGCCCTTCCCTTTGTTGTTCCCGTTGTTTGCTGAACTTCTGTTGCCATTTGCTAGGACCGTGTACGGGTCAACTTCTGTTGCAGACCAGTGGGATAAAGATATTTCAATAAATACAACCACAGTCAGATTTGTGGCCTAGTATCCATCCTGGAGTAGCCAGAGAGGCTGTAAGCAAGGCCTGCTTTTTGATACTTCAGAGGCTTATATTTTTACAGGCAGTTCCTAGAATCTGAACATTCTGATAGATTTACGGAGATTCCAGCTGTCAGCTAGCAATTCTTAGGACTACTTGTGGTGGGGCGGGGTGGGAGGGGGGAAGGAAAGAGACTTCTTGAAAGTCACTTCTGTTGAAACAGTCTGTGATTGCATGACACACTGCCCTGTTCATGCACCCTCCATGCCCCAGCCACACCCCTGCACTACATTGCACCCTGCCCCATGGGTGCTATGCCACTGGACATACAGCTACAGCTGTCTGGCACTGCCTGTGAAGTACTACTATCACCCAATCTTGGCTAGAGGACAGGCGCAGCCAAGCATTGCAGGTGGTGGCCTCTCAGCAACACATAAGTGAGGGCAACTGAGGGCCCTGTGGGAGGAACAGCTCAACACAGGACTTTGGGGGCATCCTGCAAACTAATGCCTACTTGGACACCCTAGGCCATTGCCAAGATATACTTAATGGTTGGGCTGGTGATGGATGCAAACACAGAGAGAAAGTGGAGAGGTTGAATGTGGGGTGGCGCGTACAATGGCATCACATCCGCTGACCATATTTTTACCATCACTTGCTTTTTGAGCCTATATTTACTAGAAGAAGCTTAGGATGGTGTATATTGCTCTCCTTTCCCCACTTAATCCCTTGAACAACCCTTTAGGGTAAGTTAGTTTTTGGGAAACACTTGCTGGCTCAGAGTTACTCAGTGAGCTTCACAGTAGAATGAAAACCTCACCTCAGAGCTATCTTCCTGTGCTTGGCTCTTGAAGAAGAAGAAGAAGAAGAAGAGTTTGGATTTATATCCCCCCTTGCTCTCCTGCAGGAGACTCAAAGGGGCTTACAATCTCCTTGCCCTTCCCCCCTCACAACAAACACCCTGTGAGGTGGGTGAGGCTGAGAGAGCTCAGAAGAGCTGTGACTAGCCCAAAGTCACCCAGCTGGCGTGTGTGGGAGTGTACAGGCTAATCTGAATTCCCCAGATAAGCCTCCACAGCTCAGGCAGCAGAGCTGGGAATCAAACCCGGTTCCTCCAGATTAGATACATGAGCTCTTAACCTCCTACGCCACTTGCCACTTAGAGTAGCAGCTGGAGAAAAACACACAAAGAAATCACCATTGGGTTGATAGCATGACAAAACTTTTGGGTTTTTCACTGGAAATGATGTCACACTGTCACTGACAGCACACTCCCGTGTCCCCTAGACTCCCGCCAAGGCCCACCACAATTTGTCGACCCTAGTCTAATGCTCTAACTGCTTCATCCTGCTGGCTCTCACCTGTTCATTGGTCTTCAGCTGGAGGATAATGTAGCTTCCAAAGGTCAGTTGTATCAGCAGTTTAGGGATTAGTTAAGAGCTTGGGAGGGGAGGATACATAAAATATTAGAGAGATCTACAGAGACTATAGGAATGAATGTGATTTTAAAGGAAAGTGTTCAATTTTAAAGACATCCTTTAGTGGAATTTGTTACCCAACTTAACAGTGTATGAACTTATTTTTATAGAGCAATGGCGAATTACTCGGCTTGGCAATGTGAGAAGCAGGCTGGGAGGGGGGGATCTTTTTAGACTATGTATACCAGAAACGGCTTGAAACATATCCGCAGAAAATTCACAAAAGACCAAATTGCAGTTTAAATATTTTTATATAAGTTTTGGTTGCAAACAATCACGCAGTAAGACATTAAGGCACATACGCACAGTTCCTAAGTATATAGATAGGGAGGAAAAGATAGGTGGGATGATAGAATGGGAATTTAGGGAAGCAGGGGACTTATACGTTACCAAAGATCTGCAGAGAAGTTCCAGAAGAGGGCAAGGATCTCTATGCCAGCATAGGGACCCAAGAGAAGGAAGATACATCGTGTTTCACACCAACTTAACCAAGGGAGGGTCAGGCTAGTAATGTGCAATGAGGCTCTGGTGAGCAGTATTTTTATAGGGTGGATCGCTAGTTTGGTGGGAACTTCAAGCTTAGGTTTCGTTTTTTTGAAACTGCTTGGGATTTCCATGCTGGACTTGTGGGGCTTGAGCTAATTAACAGCTCTATCTATTGTTCTAAACCCCGGGACAATGGGGACAATTGGTCCTAGATTATATCAGTGATACCATGAATGGTTTATGCAGAGATGCTTCCTAAAGTCTCTGCCTTAAGTATTCAGATTTAGCTGAAGCTTGAGTGATTTAGGAAGGGATTTTGTTGTTAGGGAGATCATATCTGAAAGGTAGGGGAAATGCAAAAAAGAAGCAATTGTTTAGGAAATGTTTTCTCAAGAGCATAGTGGCTTCCAAAAGCAGCTTAGCGAGGTGTGGTGTTCAGGAGATGTGCAGATTCCATTATGTCAATGGAGTACTCTGGTAGGGTGAGATAATCAAAGATACATGTCCTTGTTATGAGACGTCCAGATAGTATTGCCTGGAGTAACTCATAGATTAAATCTCTGCAAACAGGCTGTTTTGCCTTAGGCTTGCTCTTGGCTGGGACACTCTGCTTTCCACCCATACAAACATGGAAACTGGCATTTTGCAGCACACAGTATGAGAAATAATATGAACTTCAATATTTTATAAGGCAGGGGATGAAGGTCAGGGTTACAAATTAATGGTGTCAGGATATATTGTGGAATTTTATTCACTTATGGATGTTTGAATTAATGTTGTAGCAAAATTGGGGAAGGGTAGCCAATAAAATGAATGAATGAATAAGAATGTCTGGTATGAAACACAAAAGGGAATCCCATGTTACAAGTTGGAATTAAAAGTTTCTTCTGGCTGTGAAACTACTATTTTAAATGGCACACCCATACATGCAGTTCAGTGTCCACAGTTCCTATTAATGTTCAGTTCTAAACTCACAAAATAAATATGGGGCAGTGGCAGAGTGTGTGTTGTATACACACACACAGCTCTTAAATCTCATAGCAGTGTGATGTGAGGTGGGCTGGGAAGGGCACAATCCGGACCCTACAATGTATCAACTTAACTCACTTTGTCATTCATGGGAAAAGATGGAGAGACTTTTAAATACGTAAAGTAAAGCCAGAAGACAGAAATCTGTTTCAACAAGTCTGTTTCCATCATGTCTCCTCCACTGTTCAACACTTATTTGGCAGTATAACTGCTTTGATACTTTTCCCTCCTGTAAGCAGATGATAACAACAGCAGAAGTAGAAAGAAAGCAAAGGAGGCTCACCTGCTCCTGGTATCGGCTACCACCTGCTGTTTATAAAGAGTGCCATGTGGTCTGCAGTAATGGCCTTCAAGCTAGGAGAAGCCTCTGTAACAATAAAGCCTTGGCCACCTTGGCTGGATGTTGCCCTAATGACAAATGCCCCCTCCCGAGCTTGAAGGTATGCTTGAGCAGGGATGGAGAAAAGGGGGAAGAGGACCAAACAATTCCCCCCCCCCCCTCGTAAAGGCAGCGCTGTAACTTTTCAAAGATGGCATTGTCTTCCACCCTGGAAGAATTACAACTGTTACTCCTTTATTATAGTTATTATTTGGGCTTCCTTGCAAGTCCCGCAGTGCCCAGAAAGAGTGGCCGTGGCGGCGGTCTTTTTTTTTGGCAAGAAAGCTCACCTCATTAAAGTGGATTAAGTCGCAACATTGAGAAGGATAAAAGGTGAAGAGCTGGAACTGGTGGGGGAGGAGGGTAAGGGCAGAAAACTAGCTGTCATTTGTATGCTGACACCATTATTGAATGGAGTCCATGTGGGTCTCACTTTTCAATTACCATCTGCTAAAAAGGTGGCCTGTAATTGCCAAGGCTGATGCTAGGGCTCAAAATGTCAGAGGAGCCTCCCTCACCTTTTTTTGATGCTTGATTTGAGGATGTTCAAAAGACACCCCCCATCCATCTATCCATCTATCCATCTATCTATCTATTTATTTATTGGATTTATAGGCCGCCTCACCCCCCAAAGGGCTCAAGGTGGCTCACAGTACAACTGTTTTCAATAACAGCACATAAAATACATAACTAAAACTTAACCCCATTAAAACAAATTTCCAACAGTTATATATATATATATATATATATATATATATATATATATATATATATATATAACTGCCTGTAGATCTTTCTGAGCACAAAAAGAATATCACAGACAGACGGACGGACGGACGGACAGACAGATATCTTTATTTAGCAACCCCTCATTAAATTATCAGACTGTTGGTATGATTCTGACCCACAACAATAATAGCAGCATGAATTTGAGGGGCATAAGACTGAGCACTGTCAGATCCCCAAAAACTGAAACAAACTCCATGTGAAGAACAGAGGTTTATTCATGATCTGGGGGACAGCTGGGGGACAGTAGACAGTAATACGTTTCCACATCCCCCCCCCCCCACATGAGAACAGCACTGAGAAAATATGCAGACAGTGAGACAGCACAAACTGAAACCACTGTGCTTGGCTTTGGTCAGCACCTGGCAATACAGAGCAGAGAAAGACATCCCATCTCCCACCCAATGAAGGCAAGAATCAGGCCCAAAAGCAATCCAACTACTAGGCATCCTGACAAGCACATAGTCAGCTGATCATTAAGGAAACATAGAGCAGGAATTTGTAAAACTACCCTCCCCTCCCCTCTCCACCCCTCCACCCCACATGTTTTGTTTGCAATAGATATTTCTGCTGTCCTGCTGGCAAAGGTGTATGGGGGCCATATGGCACCCGGAGGCAAAAACCCCTCTGGGTGTACCCTCCCCACCCTGTTCAGAGCCCCACTTATTTGCTTACTCATGAGTCGGGCTCCAGCCCCTCTTCCCGCCCCAGCAGGTGGGCGTGACTTTTTCTCATGCTGCTGCTGCTGGGTCGAGAAGAGGAGCTGGAGCCCGACTCATGAGTAAGTGGGGCTTATTCGTAAGTGCTTACTTTTAAAAGTGTTTACTCATGAGTAAGAGCTTGGCCAGCCCCCCTTCCCTATCCAGCAGCCACAGCATGAGAGAAACTCACACAGGTGCAGCAGCTGCTGGGCCGGCATCTGGTCGCGTGGGGGGGGGGGCAATTTTCACCCCCCCATGTGATCAGACTAGTTCAAGGCTGTGAATAAAGCAACAAGTTGCAAATATATAAAAGTACTAGCAGTAAAGCACATAGTATGAAAAAATACAATGGGCTCTAGAAAACTGTTGGTGGGTTAACAGAGTCCACCAAGGGGGTTAACACTTCCTGCCTTTCCTCCCCATGGCCCCCTTTCCTCCCTCTCCTCCCCATCCCCCTCATCTTCCTGGATGCCTGCATCAGCACACAAGGGTTAATGGTGACCAATGAGGGCAGCGACCTCTCCTGCCTTTCTACCCCCCCTCAGCCCCATGTCATCAGCTACCTCCTCCTCCTTCTCTTTCACCACACAACAGTTAGTGGCACAGTTGCTGCTGCCAGTGGTTGTGACCCTCCCTTGAGGAGAGGTCAATGTCTGTGCCTGCTCCTCCTCAGGCAGCTGAAGCCAGTACAGTGGCTGTAATTATTCAGCAATGGGGGAGAAAGGCAAGCAAGAGAGAGAGAGAGAGAGAGTAACCACCACATTTCACTGTTTCGTTTGGGTGTGGTTTTCACCTGCTCTGAGCAAGCCCCACCCCCCCAAGCCTTGTGTACATGGTGGTTACCTGGAAGGGAGTTGTTGCCACCATGGCTAGTCTTTTATATAATAGGATGGTAATCAACAAAATAAAAACACAGCCAAATCCATTCACCAAACACCTTTTCAAATAAAACTAATATAAGGGCTTTTTTGTATCAGATGTGGAAAATCACAGATACACTATCACTAGTGAATAATTTTGCTTAACCACATATTAGCTTATCTTGCACTATTGGAGAACTGATTGTTCACCAAGGATTCTAGAGACATCTCTTTGCAAGATTATGCTGCTTCCTTGTATCTGTCACATCCCTCTTTATACACCAGCTGTCTGCCATTGCAGACAGGAAATTTGTCAGAAGGAAATTTGTACATTGTCAGAAGGAAATTTTGGAGCTGAGACTAACTATTAAGGTGTGCTTTTGGCGTCTGCCCACAAACATACTCGTGATCACTTTATGAGCAGATATTGCTGACTGTGCAGGCACAAAAAGGACATCTATCAACGACTTAAAGGATTCATCCAATTATAGAGGTGCACAGAGATGTGGTTTACAAAAGTCACTTTAATGACCTGATCATGACCCTAGGGAAACATGCTTCTACTCACTAAATAATTGTTTTGGCAAGGGACAGTGGTTCTTTTTCTGTCAGAGATATGGAGGTGGCAATGACCACGTGAATGGCAAAGGAAAATTGATATTAAATAGCCTATGTAGTCTACAGAAAAAAATCACATCTACTGAAGAATTAATGCAAGGAGATACCTACATTTACATCTCCAGCTATCAGGAACCCCAGGAAAATGGCAATGGATAGACCCCCCTGGAAGTGGCAAACTGAACAGCGTGCTTCTTCTGTTTCAAGTCTGCACCAAGGCTCAAATTTTAAGGCTACTCCTGTGGATGTATCTCAGAGGTTTCCAAGGCCAACTGATTAGCAGTAGTATGTGTCAAGGCCAGTAAAAACAGTATCGCTTACCTGTAACTGTTTGTGCATCAAGTAGCTCTCTGTGCAGGCACAACTGGAGACTATGATTCAGCCGGCCAGCTGCAGACATTTTAGTTAGTTTAAAACTGTTTTCTAGCCATAGAATGAGTGCTCCCCTCCACCTCAGTCATATCAGCCTGGTCTATCCAATCTTACTGCTTAGGGCTACATAACCAAGGGGGGAAGGCATACACTTTCTCCCTCCCGATCTCCCTTTGCCACTGCAAAAAGACAAACAACTGAAGGGATGGTGGGAGACATATGTCCTGCACAGAGTCATTAGAAGAAGAGAAGAAGAAGAGTTTGGATTTCTATCCCCACTTTCTCTCCTGTAGGAGACTCAAAGGGGCTGACAATCTCTTTGCCCTTCCCCCCTCACAACAAACACCCTGTGAGGTAGGTGGGGCTGAGAGAGCGCCGAGAAGCTGTGACTAGCCCAAGGTCACCTAGCTGGCGTGTGTGGGAGAGCCCAGGCTAATCTGAATTCCCCAGATAAGCCTCCACAGCTCAGGCGGCAGAGCTGGGAATCAAACCCGGTTCCTCCAGACAAGATACACGAGCTCTTAACCTCCTACGCCACTGCTGCTCCTGTTAGATGAACAAACAGTCACAAGTAAGCAGTACCACAGGTAAAATAGTCACAGGTAAGCACATTTATTTGCAATTTTGCCAAATTTAGATCTCGGCATGAAGGATGCACAGGGAGTCTTTTTCCTCTTCCAGACTATTAAGCAGTGGGGTATTTGTTCCCAGAAATAATATTGGTATTTTGTCATCATGGCAAAGTAATTGGACACTTTAATCCCCGTAGGCCCAGCTAAATAGATGCAGCACCCCTGGGTGTGACGTTTCCTTATCAAACAGAGCCAGGATTGTCCCTGACTTGGACTTTGCAGCATCATTTTCATCACCAGAGAATTAGGTGTGGGGTGATTATAAAAGAATTCTGCATCTGTGTTGTGGATTTTATAAAAATTCTCAATAGTGGATTCCACACAGCATAAATTTAGCCTATTTAGGACGTTATAAAAATGTTATGGGGAAGAACTTTACACAAGTCTCTTCCCCAAAATGAGTTTAGCCAGTTATATTCCTCTCAACCTGGGTTTTTCAAAAATCACCAAACTAGCTATCTTTCCTCCTCCAACCTAAGTTGGGGGTGATTCCTGCCAGCTGAGTGAATGCCAGCAGGCAGGAAACATTTTATTTCTCCTACCCAAACCTCTTACTTTCATTTCTGCCACTCATGCCCACCATTTTGTTTTCTGCAGCAGATTCTCCATGGATATTACACATGGAGGTTTCCTCTGTTTTTAGTTTGCTATTTCACTGTAAAAAAATAGATGAAAAATGTTTGTCTTGCCTAGCGATTCCATGCAAGTGTTGTTTTCCTTTCTTTGTTTTGAGGGGGATGTCTATGAAGCCTGTCTATGAAGGCACAGTGACACAAATATGCACATATTTCAGCTTCTGTAATCATGCCACCATAACTTTGCAGACATCCCCCTCAAAGCAACAAAAAAGAAAAAATGACATGTGCACAGAATCTCTGGGAAAGACAAACTTTATTCATCTACTTTTTACAGTGAAATAACAAAGGAATGAGCTGCAAGCAGAGGAAACCTCCATGGAGGATCTTCACAGAGAATCTACTGCAACACACAAAATGGTGGGTTTCACTGTAAAACTGACAAGACCTTCATGCAGCGGGAAAGAAAAGAGATCTATTTTGACTGACAAGGCGTGTGTTCTCCCTTGCTGTGGGAACACAAAACGCCAAAACGAATCTTTTTATGACATCCTAAATATGCTTTGCAGAATCCACCAATAATTCTGGTAGAGACCAACCCTGAGGCCAAGTTTTCTCAGGTGCCTGTAGCAAGGTTCAGGATAGCCTCGACCATGAGGGGTCTCACCTGGGTAGTGTCAACCTAATTTTCCATGTCGAGGACTGGGTCCCCTGCTCTGGGGATCTTGTGGATGAACAAGTCACTGGCAGTTTTAACATTTCTTATGAGTTGGTCAACATAGCTTTTGTGGGCCTCAGATAAGGCCACACCACCTAAAGCAGTGGTGGCAAACCTATGGCACGGGTGCCAGAGGTGGCACTCAGAGCCCTCTCTGTGGGCACGCATGCACAGAGTTTGTCATGTGGGGGGACTTGCTTCTGAGTAAACCCTCCTAGGGTTGTGAGTCACCCATTCGAAGCATTGCACGGTTGCTTCAAAGCAAAGCCACCGACTACCACCAAGCTTATTCCTGAATAATGCACGCCTCGGAGCCAACCGTTTTTTCTAAATGAAAACCTCAGTATTCAGGTTAAATGGCTGTGTTGGCACTTTGTGATAAATAAGTGGGTTTTGGGTTGCAGTTTGGGCACTCGGTCTCAAAAAGGTTCGCCATCACTGACCTAGAGCCTCCTAGGAAACTGTTATGGATGGTGCCTGAAAGAGAATCTAAGGCCCCTTCCGCACACGCAAAATAATATGTTTTCAAACCACTTTCACAACTGTTTGCAAGTGGATTTTGCTATTCCTCACAGCTTCAAAGAGCACTGAAAGCAGTTTGAAAGTGCATTATTCTGCATGTGCGGAATGAGCCTAAGTCTTTGTCTGAGTCAAATGCCTACAGAATGACTGGCTGACTGGTCTAACACTCAGGTAGACTAGAGTGGAAACAAGTAAGCTGCTTCATACCACCAGAGGTGCAGCCTCTGGCTGGTGGAATTAAGCAAGGCCCTGTGCTGTGGACCAAGCCTGCATGCCCGGAAAAGGTATGGTGTCCTGCCACAGCCCCAAGTGAAGCCATGGATACAAGGCATCTCCCAAAGGTTCTTTGGAATGTAAGGCATGGAACCAGTGGTTGGATTCAAATAATGTAACAACCGGTTCCAGTGGTGGGATTTAAATAATTTAACAACTATTTGTTTACAAGCACCATTTTAACAACCGATTCTGCCAAAGTGGTGCGAACCTGCTGAATCCCACCACTGCATGGAACCCCAGTCCATGTACTCTCTGGTCGATTCCACACTTGCGTTATCGACCTAAGTTCGAGCTGCGTTCGACCTAAGTGCTCCGCACAACCACTGGGATCGACGTGGTTTTGTACCCCGTGTAACGGTCAAATTTCCGACTCCAGTTGGGAACTACTACTTTTTCAGGGAACCACGCTCGAACTCAGCTCGATTCCAGTAAAGTGGGGAATCTCTGGTGCCAGGAGTCCCCCATTCAGCCAATCACAGCTGAGTGTTTCTGGCATGTGTACAGCTGGCCAATCCAAAAACGCCACCTTCGTCCCTCCATTCCTGTGGCAGTTTTTTAATAACATGTGTGGGGATAGACGGAACATGGCCGTAGAACAGTAGCCAATCGGAACGGAGCGGCGAAGAGGCACAGGATGATTCCGCCCTCCGAGCTGGGATCAAGCTGGTTGCAGTGGAAAACAACAATGGCTTCGGCCTAGGTTAGTACCCTTCTCAGGGAACTGGGTTGAACCTATTTTACTCGTGTGCGGAATCACCCTTTGTTGGAGGAAGGGATGCAAAGATCTCTTGAGGAGGGTAAAGGCTCTCCTTTGGGCCTTGCCCCATGTCTGGGGGTGAGAGGAGGAGCTCCGTAGTGTCTCAGAAGACTGAAGAGTGTGTGGTCCTGGGGAGGGGCCTCTCTCTGCATACTGTGGTCACAGTTTCTCCAGAGAAGGGGATCAAGGCTGACAGGCCAGGGTGGATTCCCTCCCTGCAGGGGACTTGTGCCGCCATGTGTCCTGCAGGGACAAAGACAGGAGATTTCTCCTGGGAGAACTGGGAGCATTTGGGAAGAAGCTACATGGCCCATCTTGTGCTTGACCTTCTTAGGAGGAACTGGCACTTGCCCTGGGGACTTGGTGGCAGATAAAGTTGAAGGCTCTGTGTCCCGGGATGACCCTTTGGTGCAAGTCAGGGTTCAAGAACCCATTTGAACAAGGCCTTGCAAAGGTAAGCTGCTCTCTCTTTCCATACCTTTACAGAGAAGTGGCCACATGCCTTGCAAGAGGGGACAACGTGGCCTTCACCTAAAAAGGCTATGCAATTCAAGATAATCGTCCGAGGCAGGTGATCAAAAAGAAGAAGAAGAAGAAGAAGAGTTTGGATTTATATCCCCCCTTTCTCTCCTGCAGGAGACTCAAAGGGGCTTACAATCTCCTTGCCCTTCCCCCCTCACAACAAACACCCTGTAAGGTGGGTGGGGCTGAGAGAGCTCTGAGAAGCTGTGACTAGCCCAAGGGCACCCAGCTGGCATGTGTGGGAGTGCACAGGCTAATCTGAATTCCCCAGATAAGCCTCCACAGCTCAGGCAGCAGAGCTGGGAATCAAACCCGGTTTCTCCAGATTAGATACACGAGCTCTTAACCTCCTACTTCACCTGCCCCTGAACCTGGAGGTGTGTCAGGAGGCCTGTTATGGCGATTTAGGTTGCATAGCTGGATCAAGGTAAGGTGGGATCATGTTCATACTCCTTTGTGTCCACTCTATTTTTAAACATGGCATCACATTTGGCTTGCATGGTGGTAAACTGGACTGACTATTAAATCTTGACAGACGAGTCTCTCCTGAAATGTTGTGGGCATCAGAGTTCTCTTTCCTAACAAGATTTGAAACTCACAACTAAGAAAGCAGTCATCATCTTCTTGTGTTCTGCAATAGCACTGGGCTCTAGGCAGTGGCTTTCCCCACAACATGCAGCCTCCCTTTTCCTTTGCCATGAGCTCTTAGCACATTTGTCGGCACATTAGCAAGTCTTGCATTAACACAGATGAACTATCGTCGTGCTGTTACTCAGCAACTCCCAGAAAGCACATATAACCTCTCTGATGATTCTTGCAGTTGCAGGATTTGTCATTGATCCGGCACCATTTGCACATCCCCAGCATGAACAGCATGGATTTCCTTTTGAAAGAAAGAAGTATAGAATGCCTTTAGCAAAAGCCCTGGGAGCTAAAGATACCACTTTAAAATGTGCCTTGTTTTGTTTGAGGCTGTTGTCAGGAAACTAGCCTGTTAACCAAGTCCACCATTAAGAAGTGCAGAAGTGCATGTACAGAAGTGCAGAAGTGCATGTACTGGGTCAGGTGGAAGGTCTGATTCAGTGCTTTCTCTTAAACAGATATCCCTGACAAACATACATGCAGGGCATAGAGGTGGTCTTCCCCTGTTGCTCATCCCCAGAAGCTGGTGGTCAGAGATAACCTGCCCCTGAACATGGAGGTGTGTCAGGAGGCCTATTATAGGGATTTTGCTATTGCTGCTTTCTGTATGCTGGGGGTGGTGGAATGGGTTAATTGCATTTCTAACTGACTTTCAACTGTCTTCTGTATGATGTTATACGGTATCAGGTGCTGCTCAAGGTCAGTGTCTGGCCATCTCTACTGTTATCTTTTTCACAGTTCCTTTTGGGCGTGCTTTCCCAGGATGGGGGGTGCAAGCTACTTTAACTATTGGGTTTTGTGTGGGCAAACCTCAGTTCTGGCATGACCAGAGAAGATCCTTAATACTCAATAAACTACTGTTCTTATACATGAGTTTGTTTCAGTTTTTGGGATTCTGACAAGGTGCCACTTAACTGTCATACTAGTAGCAGAAAAATCAACTATTTGTGCAGGATTGTCTGGATATTCAAGAGCTTGTCATATATTTCCATAACTTTTTTTTTGCATTTAATGCAAATGGTATTTTCCAGCATAATATTTGACTTGGATATTTAACCTTGACAAAGACAGAGAAAAAAACTATTGATGTGTGTCTGAATGGAGCTAATTACCTATAGCTAATTACCGCAGATCTGTTTTGTGCTGTTTAATAAAGATCTTTAATGAATTTTTATTTTATTTTATAATATAGGTCAGTATATATCTCAATACACGTGGTAAAGCACCACATGTCATACAAATATACACCCCATCACATCTCTGTGTACTGGGGTGTGTGATAGTAGCCATATGCTCACTCACTAACTAGATAAGTTGAGTCCAGGGTCTCCAACAAGAGCTTATGTAACTTATCTGCCTCTCTTCTGCTCTCCAAGTCCCTGCCTTCACAGGTGAGAGAGATAGCAACTGAAGACAGGTCATTTTCTGTAGTGCCCCTTGCCTTACTGGCACCTACTTTATTTTCTTCTAGCATAAGGCTAAAGCACACCTTTTCACCCCAAGGGTGTTATCAGCTTTGTAATGGCCTCTTTCTGTTTTATGGATAGTTTCTAAGTTGCTTGTGTTTTAATGGCTTGCATTTTCATCATCCTCATCATCAACCGCCTTTATTGGCATTAAGCATAAGCATAAGCATAAGCATTTTATTGTCATTGTGCACGCACAACGAAATTTACAGCAGCATTCCTCGATGCACACAATTTCAGACTCATACATCATCCTCACTTCCCCTTCCTCCACCCATCCCTACACAGCCCCAAATACATCAATATGAAGCAGCGGAGTTTAGCATAGCCACAGCTCTAGAGTAGAAGCTGTCTCTAAGCCTCTTTGTCCTAGTTCTGAGAGCCCTGTATCGTCTGCCAGATGGTAACAGTTTGAAAAGAGAGTGTGCTGGATGAGACGGGTCCCTCAGAATATTTTGGGCTTTATTTAGGCTTCGGGAATTATAGATTTCTTCCAAGGAGGGAAGAGGGCAGCCGATAATCCTTTGTGCAGTAGTGATCACCCTTTGGAGCGCCTTCCTATTCGCCACTGTGCAACTGGAGAACCATACACAGATGCAGTATAAAAAGCATAAAAAGTTACAGAAAATTGCACTTTGATCCTGCCGCCAATTGGCCATAAGCTCGGGACTGGTAACCAGCAACTGCCATGGAGCTGTGAAAACCATCTATGCACGCCACCACCATCTCGGGCTCTGCCTGCACTGTGGAGAAGCAGGGCACCTGATCGCTAACTGCCCAGAGAAGCTACGCACCTCAGCACTCCCCCAGAGCACCGGCAATGGCTCTCAAGTGAAAGGGAGTAAAGAAAAGAACCAACCATCAGTCATCCCCAAAGGTGGCCCTAGCCCCCTCCACCAATGAAGAAAGTGTTCTGCAAACCTCTGATACTGGAGAAAGCAGCGAGCCGCTGGGAAACGACAATGACCTGGCCTAAAGCACACCAATGGCCAGGTCAAACCTCAAAGCACCGACCATCGGGTGAGTGATACTTCCGCTCCCCTAATTGTTCCCCTAGCCCTATCCAACCCTAAACTCAAAACCCGTGTGACTGTGTGAGCCCTCCTTGATTCGGGGTGCTCCAAATGCTTGATGCATCCCATGGTAGTGGAAGGGCTAGGGTTGAGATCGAAAAAACTTAGGACCCCCATGAGATTTGAACAAATAAATGGGAGCCCCATGGACGGGTCCTGCTCAACCCATAAAACTGACACTGTACTAGTCAAATGTGGGCCCCACTGGGAGAGGATGCAGGTCATTGTGGACAAGTTGGGCCAGTTCCCAGTGATCCTTGGGATGTCCTGGCTCTCCAGGCACGACCCAGAGAACTGGTGGAAGGACAGGGTGATTCGCTTCATGGAACCCCCTTGTGGGGATCACCTCAAGCCAGGGCCCTCCAAATTCATTCACTTGCCCCCAGCAGGACTGCATCAAAGACCTGCTGAGCAGCTTAAGAACATAAGAACATAAGAACAAGCCAGCTGGATCAGACCAAAGTCCATCTAGTCCAGCTCTCTGCTACTCGCAGTGGCCCACCAGGTGCCTTTGGGAGCTCACATGTAGGATGTCACATGTAGGACATGTAGCTTGTCCAAGGGAAGGATTTTCATGAAACTTGACCTTCTCAAAGTGTACTTCAGGTTCCTCATCGCAGAGGGCCAAGAGCACCTCACAGCTTTTAACATGGTTGGGGGACAATTTGAGTACCTAGTCATGCCCTTTGGGCTCAGTGGGACCCTGGGGGTCTTCATGAACCTGATAAATGAAATTACACATGACCTGTTATATAAGGAGGTGGTGGTTTACCGTGATGATGTACTGATTTACTCTGAAAATCAGCAAGACCAGGTGCATTTGGTCAGATAGGTATTGAAACGCCTGAAAGGCAATGAACTATATGCGTAGTGGCTAAGAGCAGGTGCACTCTGATCTGGAGGAACCAGGTTTGATTCCCAGCTCTGCTGCTTGAGTGTGGAGGCTTATCTGGGGAATTCAGATTATCCCGTGCACTCCCACACATGCCAGCTGGGTGACCTTGGGCTAGTCACGGCTTTTCGGACCTCTCTCAGCCCCACCCACCTCAAAGAGTGTTTGTTGTGAGGGGGGAAGGGCAAGGAAATTGTAAGCCCCTTTGAGTCTCCTACAGGAGAGAAAGGGGGATATAAATCCAAACTCCTCCTCCTCCTCCTCCTCTTCCTTCTTCTTCTTCTTCTTCTTCTTCTTCTTCTTCTTCTTCTTCTTCTTCTTCTTCTTCTTCTTCCTCTTCTTCTTCTTCTTCTTCAAGTTGTCAGAATGTGAATTTCACAAGTTAACTTCTTGGGCTACTGGATCTCCAGCCAAGGAGTCGAGATGGACGTAAGAACATAAGAGAGAGCCTGCTGGATCAGACCAGAGTCCATCTAGTCCAGCACTCTGCTACTCACAGTGGCCCACCAGGTGCCTTTGGGAGCTCACATGCAGGATGTGAAGGCAATGGCCTTCTGCTGCTGCTGCTGCTCTCGAGCACCTGGTCTGCTAAGGCATTTGCAATCTCAGATCAAGGAGGATCAAGATTGGTAGCCATAGATCAACTTCTCCTCCATAAATCTGTCCAAGCCCTTTTTAAAGCTGTCCAGGTTAGTGGCCATCACCACCTCCTGTGGCAGCATAATCCAAACACCAATCACACGTTGTGTGAATTTTTCCCCTTTTATTTGTCTTAATTCTTCCCCCCAGCATTTTCAATGTATGCCCCCTGGATTTAGTATTGTGAGAAAGAGAGAAAAATTTCTGTTAACATTTTGTATCCCATGCATAATTTTATAGACTTTAATCATATCCCCCCTCAGACGTCTCCTCTTCAAACTAAAGAGTTCCAAACGCTGCAGCCTCTTCTCATAAGGAAGGTGCTTCAATCCCTCAGTCATCCTCATTCCTCTTCTCTGCACTTCTTCTGTCTTTTCAATATCTTTTTTGAGATGTGGCGACCAGAACTGAACACAGTACTCCAAGTGCGGTCGCACCACGGCTTTATATAAGGGCATGCTTTATATAAGGATCCTGCCAAAGTGTGAGATGTGGTGGATTGGCAATCCCCCCGGACCCATAAACAGCTTCAGTCCTTCTTGGGCTTTGCCAATTTCTACTGTGATTTCATCCTGGACTTTGCAGAAATAGCCCTACCCCTCGCAGACCTGCTCTGCACCAAAGGTGTGGCGCCAGGCAGCACCAAGCCCTATGCCCCCCTGAACTGGACAGACATTTGCCAAGCGGCGTTCCAGAAGCTCAAATGAATCTTTGTTTCTGACCCCATTCTCCACCATGTTGACCCCTCCAAACCCTTCATAGTTCATATGGATGCCTTCGATGTAGCTATGGGCGCAGCCCTCCTGCAGGCGGGGGAAGACAGGAGGCTTCACGCATGCCCTTTCCTCTCTAAGAAATTTACTGGCTCCAAGTTAAATCGGACTGTGGGTGACAAGGAAATGGGTGCTATCAAGAAGGCCCTAATGGCATGGCGCCACTGTCTGGAGGGGGCCCACCTCCCATTCAAAGTTTGGACAAACCACAAGAACTGGACAGCACTCAAATCCCCCAGCAAATTGAATGCCAAGCAGCTCCGTTGGGTGGACTTTTTCGAGCGCTTTGATTTCACCCTCCATTTTTTCCTGGGCAAACGGAAATGCCTGGCTGATGCACTGTCCTGCCTCCCACTTCAGGGGTGTGCCCCTGACTGCCCCTCACATACCATCTTCATGCCCACCCAGCTCAGCCTTCAAGTTCTCACTAGAAGCAAAGACAAGGGCAGTGCTCCAGCCCTGCTCCAAGCCAACCTCCCCCTCCCTCTAGCGGACGAGATCCAGACACTCTGCAAGTCGCTTTCTGCCAATGATTTTTTTCAATTTCAATAAGCCTTTATTGGCATACAGAACATACAATATAAATACAAATAAAATTACTAGATAAAACTTCACACTGGATCATAAGTTCAGTTCGCAAACCTCAGCCAGAAACTTTGCCACTGCGAGACAACAGTCAAGGTCATTACAGTTTAAGAGCATATTTATTTTATCAAGCTCTGTAAGGGTTTTCATAGAGTCAATGATTTGTAATAATAAGCTGGATCTTGGATTCTGGTAAAGTGGGCAGTGGAGGAGAATGTGCGCAATGGAATCCAACTGCCCTGGGCTGCAGGGGCAAAGCCTCTTATTGTTTGGTAGGCCCTTGAGTCTTCCTCTGTGGAGCGGGGATGGCATAATGTTAAATCTAGCCAGCATGTAGGCTCTCCTATATATAGGGTTGGTAAGCGCTGTAATATAGTAGGCTGGGTTTCCCTGCACAAATGGAATTGCCACGTTCATTGGCAAGCAGGATTTGTTGGCCAAGCTCTGTGGTTGTTGATAATCCATTGCTATGCTCTCCGCCTATGAAAAAAGGATGGGGGCACTTGAAGAGCGTGGGGGTTGTGGTGGAAGGGGGACAAACTTTACATTTCTGTGCCCCTCCGGGCCAAGGTCCTTGCTGGTTGCCACAATAAAAAGTCAGTGGGCCACCTCGGTTTTGTCAAGACTTCACACCTGGCCCGTCATCAGTTTTGGTGGCAGTCTCTCCGCAAGGATGCGTAGGCTTATGTGAAGGGCTGCCCCACTTGCGCTATGGCAAAGGACATTGCAGGCAGACAACCGAGCTTTCTCCAACCCCTACCCACACCTTGGAAGGTGATCTCGATGGACTTCATTACCGATCTCCCCTCGAGCTGGGGAAAACTATCATTTGGGTTGTGGTGGACCTTTTTTCCAAACAGGCACACTTTGTTCCTTGTGGGAGGATCCCGTCTGCACAAAAACTGGCCAAGTTGTTTATCCAGCACATCTACTGCCTCCACGCTGTCCCGGTTAAAATAATTTCTGACCGGGGCAGCCAATTTGTGTCTAGGTTCTGGGGGCAGTTTATGAAGCTCTTGGGCATCAAGCAAGGCCTCACGTTGGCGTACCACACCACTACCAATGGCCAAACCAAATGCATCAATGGGGTCCTAGAGGAATACTTGTGGTGCTACGTGAACCACCATAACGATGACTGGGCGGACCTACTCCCTTTCACTGAGTTTGCCTATAACAACACTGTGCATTCCAGTATGGGCAAAAGCCCTTTCCACATAGCGTATGGGCAAGAAAGAAAACCTTTCTTGATTGTGGGAGATCTCCCACCCGAACTGGGAGACCTCCAGGAATGGGTAGCTACCCTCCAGGCCTCCTGGAAATCAGTGCAGTAGGTGTTGCGGAAGGTCAAGGAGAACTATAAGAAACAGGCCAACCGTAAAGGCTGCCCCGTGACTTACATGGCAGGGGATGATGCCCACGTTTCCACCAAAAACTTAAGGGGTTTCTGGGTACCCACAAGCTGGGGCACAAGTTCATTGGACCCTTTAGGGTGGAATGAGTAATAAACCTTGTAGCGATGGAACTCAAGTTTCCTAAGAACTTACGAGGTATGCACCCTGCTTTTCATTCTAACCTGCTCAAGAAGTGACCTGCTCAAGAACAATGACTGGCCCCCCACTCTGAAGCCTCCAGAACCATGCCTGGCCAAGGGTGAGCTGCATCAAAAGTGGTCAACATCCTGGACTCCCGCCTCCACAGTGGCCGTCTCCAATACCTGGTGGCCTGGACTAATTTGCCTCCGGGGTTCAATGAATGGGTCCATCATTCTCACATGCGCACCCTGTGTTTAATAAAGGCATTCCACAAAGCGCATTCTGACCGCCAAGTGGGGAGGGGGCCTTAAGGGGAGCAGAATGTCAGGCCTGCGCCATTCTCGGCCTGGCAGCTCACACATCTACTCTAAGGCTACATATGTCTTTGTCATTATCATCGCCCTAGGCTACGGGGGTCTCCCACTGCTTATGAGAACCTAGTCAATAGAGCTTCCCATTCATTCTTATCTGCCTTCTTGGAGAGAGTGAATTGTCTGTCCCAAACAATGCAATTTTTCCCACTGCCCTGTCAAATGCTGATATCATGGGAATGCAAGGGTGGGGAGGATTATGGGCTGAACCTTTCCGGAACTTCTAGGTAAATGCCAAGGCCAGGGAGTCAAACTTCAGTTTTGGCTACCTGTGCCTTAGGATGTCACGGTTCCAATAAAGCTCTTGAAACCTTCTCGAGTCTCAATTGATGACTGGTGTAACAACCCCTTACAATATCTGGCAATCTTACTAATAATACAACGCTGAGGGGATGAAACGTCCAATGACGAGGCCTCCACCAATAAGGAAGCAGGACTCACTAGAATCCCAACCGCTACTGTGGGGCTGCAGAAGCCCTTCCTGTCTCTCCCACCCGCCCCCACCAATCACCTTGATATTTCACACAAATTTCATAGGCATAATTACTACATGACAGACCTGACTTGTGTAGAAAGTTCCGGCAGGATGGGCGGAATCCACAACATCTACAACATCCACATGCCCTGCAGAGCTCACTCCATGTTTATTCCAGTGCTGTACTGATCAGCCAATGGAATTTGTCCCTTGCAAAGAGAAGCTGTTTGCAGTACTAGTTTCCCTGTATGTTTGGGAAATTGAGCCCTGTACGAAGCAAGAGTATTCCTGTCTATCATATGCAGGTATATGCTGATATAGTAGAGGATGAGATTGGCATATAAACATACCGCCATGCCCTTCAAGAGACCTTTTTATGGTATTTCTGAAAATGAGAACCTCTTTTTGTGCTTACTAGCTGAGTGATCAAGGAATTGGGGGACAGCTTTCAAGGAAAGGTCATGAGCTGTTTGGTACTGGAGAGGCCGGTTATGCCTTGAGTTCCTTCCGAATATTGTCCCTTTTAGTTAACAGAAAGACCTGAATATTAGATGACTTCCCTCTTTAAATTGCTAAGTGATGCTAGTTCATTCTGCTCCCCCCCCCATTGGTGAGTTGCCAGTAGGCTTGGGGGAGAAGTGTTATCTCCCTTGGCCCTGAAAATTGATATTGAACATGGAAGTGGGGGGGGGGGGAATCTCACAAGCTGATAGCAATTAGCTAAAAAGGATTTGCAACTCCGTGATTCATCACACTAGGGGAATCAAAGTCATTTCCAGGCCCTGTTTCCACAGTCCTGGTGTTCTGCTCCAAAGATATACCTCTGTTTATCTTCATACCACAGTGTGACATTTCCTTTTTCAAGAGCCCATTTTCTTGGAAACAGAGCAGCAGGGGGCCACTGCACAAGCAGCCTTTGATAATCCCTGGACTATTTCAACTACATTATGGATTTAATAGCAGGCCGTTAAGAGTGTACTCAAGATGGGAAATGTGACTGGCTATTTGCGTAGCTGAATGGACACGTCAAGTGTAGAGCTTATGGCCAGACAGGACATTCTCTCAAGCAGCAAATTAGAACTGAGTGCCTTGTTTGGATCCCTTTCTAAATATTTAAGGTTGAGTGGAAATTGCATATTCTCATGTTCTTTTTTTTTTGAAGAAGTTGGACAGTGCCTTTGATTTTTTTTTCTCCCCAATTTTTTGGCATTTTCCTGTGTTGAGCCTACCACATGGCACAATCCTCTCCCTCATGCTTTTGAATCTCTATGCAAAACTCTTAGAATAAATTATGCTTAGGTCTGGAGTTAGTTGTCATTTATATGCTAGTGATAGTCAGTTCAATATATCCTTATTCGTATTTCTTGATGGGGTGGAGGTCCTGAATGCTATGGTAATATGTCTGAGAGTGAGTAAATTGAAATTAAACCCTGGAAAAACACAGATAATCCCAGTTGAGAAGGCAACATTTACTAGGCAGACCTTGTTTACTGGTTGGTTTGCCATTGCCTTCCCCAGTCATCTACACTTTATCCCTAACAAGCTGGGTACTCAATTTACCAACCTTGGAAGGATGGAAGGCTCAGTCAACCTTGAGCTGGCTACCTGAAACTGACTTCTGTTGGGATTGAACTCAGGTTGTGAGCACAGCTTTGACTGCAGTACTGCAGTTTATCACTCTGACAGAGGGCTCACTACTACTAGAGAATCTCTGGCCCCTTCTGCATGGGCGGAATATGGTGCCCTGGGGACGGCAAAAACGCTGTCCCCAGGGAGCCATTCACGCAGGGGGCGCAGCTGCTTCACAGCCGCGCCGCCCGAGCGGCGCGAAGCCGCCGTTTTCCAACCTCGCTTGGGAAGCGAGGTTTATGGAAAATGGCAGCTTGGAGCCGCTGCCATGCAAATGGCAGCGGCTCCAAGGTGCCTTCCCTCCCCCCATGTCCCGTTGACCTACCTGTCCTGCAGCCCTCCGGCGCGTCGCTGAGGCCTGGGGACATGCCCCCTCTGCCCTGCGACTCCGGAGCGGTCGCGCAGGGGGTGTCCCCTGGCCTTGGCAATGCGCCGGAGGGTCGCAGGACAGGTAGGTCGCCCTGACGATGGCGCAGCGCTGCGCCGTCGTCCCAGGAGATTCTGGGACCATTCGCATGAAGAGAAGTCGGGTCGGTGTCATTTCTGCCGACCCAACCCCTTCCGTGGCCGTGTGGAAATGGCCTTTGCTTCAATTTTAAGATTTTTATTAAATCATAACTATTGCATGTTTAACATAGACTAAATGCACAAAACATTATACTATCCATTGATCATTATTACATAGATAATTAAAGAAGAACAATTACATATCCATGGAAGTTTCATTTGGCAAAAGTAAGCCGGTCACAGATAAGAAGTCCCTATTAAAAAGAAGCTTTCAATCAATACAGCTTCCCATATTTGTAGGATTGTAAAATCATCTCCTAACAGCAGCTAACTTGAATGGGACACATATACTTTTCAAACATATCTCATAACTTCAAACATCAAACAAGGTTATCTATACTAAAAATGTCTTAAAATATATTTTAAATGTTAGTTTATTCTTGATATTTTAACTAATCTATTCAATAACACTGCTTACAAATTTTTCAAACATATGAATGTCTTTTGCCTTGCAACTAACACTTCTGTTGTTGAACTGTATCTTCATTTCTGTGAAGCTGGACATTCTTGCAGTTCTCAGATGTTTCTGCTCCTGAACCTCAACAAATTGAAATCCATTGAAAATGGGTTAGATGGCTTCTAATCTATGGATATTGTGGACCACCCAAAAAAAACCCAACCCTACAAAATAAGTGGGTGCTAGATCAAATCAAGCCTGAACTCTCCCTGGAAGCTGCAACAACTAAACCAAAGCTATTGTATTTTGGCCACATGATGATGATGAAGAGGAAGAGGAAGAGGAGGAGGAGGAGGAGGAGGAGGAGGAGGAGGAGGAGGAGGAGGAGGAGGAGGAGGAGTTTGGATTTATACCCCACCTTTGTCTCCTTTAAGGAGACTCAAGTTGATTTACAAGCTCCTTTCCCTTCCTCTCTCCACAACAGACACCTTGTGAGGTAGGTGGGACTGAGTGAATTCCAAAGAATTGTGACTAGCCCGAGGTCACGCAGCAGGAATGCAGGAGTGCGGAAAGACATGAGAAGACAAGACTTAATGAAGAAAACAATAATGCTAGGAAAGATTGAAGGAAGCAGGAAAAAAGAAAGACCCACAATGTGATGGGAAGCCACGACCCTCAGTTTGCAAGACCTGAGCAATGATCGAACATTGTGGAGGATATTGATTCATAGGGTCACACAATATGTTGGAACTGACTTGATAGCACTTAGCACAACAACACACAATCTGCACAAGACCATACAATTATGTTGCTTCTTTGATGCCTTCTTACTGCTGTCCAAGGCTATTCTGTTCTGTTTTTAAGACTTGTTAACATTTTAGCTCATCCCTGGTCGTTACCATGAAACTATGTGGGGGTGGGGGGAGCAAGTGGCAACATGGGAAAATGGGAGCATCTGACTTGTTTTCCTTTGTTTTAGGAACACACTAACTTTCTCATACCTTGGGGCCAGTGAGCACCTGCCTAATCTCTGAGGGGATCTAGGAGCTTCTGCACTGCTTGGGAATATTGTTAATTATTTCACCTTGCTGGATCCCTGAGGATGGGAGCTGGAGGGATGCATGAGGAAAAGATATTAACCAAAGAATGCTGTGGAGGAACTCAGTCCCAGCAAAGCTTGCTTGCATGTTGTTTGTGATATCCTGACAATAAACTGATTTCTGAATTCAGGAATCTGGTTATTATAGGGGTCAACAGATATTGACAGAAGATACCAATGACGTGGGGAAGTGTTGTGATGTCCAGGGTTTTTTTGCGTTCTAGGTGAACTATGACTTTGGCACTCTCATTCAAAAGAGAGAAAAGTGAGAATCCTAGAATAAAAATTTCATTTAATTTTTTAAAAATTATTGAGGTGTTAAGAAATTACAAAAATATGTAGTCTGGTATTATATAAAGAAGTGAAACAGTGATAGAGAAGACTTCTCTTTTGTTACAAGAATTTCTAGCTTTACAGCTGTAGACAGAGCGAGTTTGATTCTTTATCTATAACAGAAAGAGGATAGCATAGTTAATTATTGAATCAGTAGATTAGAAGAAAGAAGAGAGAAGAGAAATAGTATAACTATATTTTTACATTATATACAGTTCTTATGTTAATATCCTCTTATTAGTTGGGTCCAATTTATACAGATACTGAATCAGTGGATCCTATACATTTGTGTAAGTATTCAGGTTGTTATTATTTAGGAGAGTTGTTAGTCTGTCTGCAGATCCGTATTCTTGAATTTTCTGGGGCCATTCTTCAGTTAGACTTCTTGACTCTTCCAATTTCTGGCAACTACAATTCTCGCAGCCATTAACAAATAGTATAATTTTTAAAATGTTTTTGCAGTTTGTCATCTTTGCAATCCCAGAACCCCAAGATATAAGTTTCTGGTGTTTTTTTAAAAATATATATATAATTTATTATGTTTTCTATCATTATATGTATTTTTCCCAATAATTTTGTAAGCTTTTACAAGTCCAGCAACTGTGGAAAAAGGAAGCCTCTTTCTCTGAACATTCCCAGCACAGAACTGAACATGTATTATATATTTTGGAAAGTTTTAATGGTATTAGATACTTTTTGTGAAACATTTTAATGTTATTCTCTTTAATCTCTGTGGATAGTGTTAATTCTATATTATTTTTCCAAAAGGTTTCCCATGTTTTTAAATGGGTGGGAGGTTTTTTCTTCAGATTTTGGGCCCATAAAATCATATTGTCCTTAACTAATTCTGATTCAGTCTTGAATTCTAGAATTAATTTATAAATTTTACTGATAGCCATTTTGTTGGAGAAGGTGAGTATTTGGTCTAGGGCAGTATTTTTTAAAAGCCCCAACATTTTTTATCTTCTAAGTAATAGTTATTCAGTTGAAGGTATGTGTACTAGTGACAGGCTTCATTATTTATTGAAATGTTGTCTCTTGTTTTGAATTCAGATTTGTTGTGTGTTTTTACTAAAGTATTTTTATATGTTAACCATTCATTGGTTATGTTTTTTTCATTGACCTTAGAGTTTCCATTCTAGAAAACCACATGGGAATTTTGGGGGAATTTATGGCTCATTCCGCACATGCAAAATAATGCACTTTCAAACTGCTTTCAGTGCTCTTTGAAGCTGTGCGGAATGGCAAAATCCACTTGCAAACAGTATGTCTCTGTATTTCCTCAAAAATTTGAATGACTCTTTTCTTAGTGGGTGATTTAAGAAGCTTTTAACATTTATTTTTCTGTTTGGCCATAAAAAAATGCCATCCGTATTGTAGATTGTAGCCTTCTATATCAGAAAGGCCCTTTCCGCATGGGCCAAAAACGACGGCCTGGGGGCGGTAAAAACGCCGCCCCCAGGCTGCCGTTCACACAGGCAGCGCTGCTGCAATGCAGCAGCGCCGACCTGACTGCCCTCCCCCTCCCCCAGGGCAGCGTCAGGCCACCCTAAACAACAACCCTTTAAAGGTTTGTTGGGGGGGAAAGTGTCTTCCTGGCGGCGCGGCGCGAACCGCGCCGCCGGGGACATGCTGTCTCCCTGCCCCGTCCCACTCACCTTGTCCCCGTCGTCGCCTGCTGGCCGTCGAAGCCCCGCCCATGCTGTCCTCCGACCCCTGGAGGTCGGAGGGCAGCGTGGGCGGGGCTTTGACAGCCAGCAGGCGACGACGGGGACTAGGTGAGTGGGATGGGGCAGGGGGAAGAGGCGGCTCCATACGGAGCCGCCTGCCATTTGCCGGCCTCTGCTGAGGCCGTCCGCATGCGTGCATGCAAACGGCCTTCACTTCCACGCCGTCGGAATTCTCACCGGCGTGGAGGCGACAGGGAGGCCGTGCAGAAACGGCCTAAGATAGAGTTTTGAATTGTGACCCATTCTTTAATCCATACTAAGGAAGAAGCTTCATGATATGATTCTAAGTCCTCCCCTACATTTGTCATCTATTAGTACAATATATTTTATCCTAGGTTTTTTGGCATTCCAGATAAATTTTGTAATCTCTCTTTTCTAGTCATTCAGTGTTTTCTTACTTATAGGGATATTATTGAATAGATATAAAATTTTAGAAAGTATAGCCATTTTTAAAAGTGCTATTCTTTGCAAGACTGACAGGTTTATCTTCTTCCAATTTTCTAAATCTTCTTGTATTTTTTCCATAAACTGCCATAATTGTCTTTGAATAGATTGTTGTTATTATTACTTAAAATTATTCCTAGGTATTTTATAGTTTTTCAACTTTACATTTGGAGATTTTTTTCTAGGATTGTTCTGTTTTTCATGGACAGATTTCTAGTGAGTATTTTCATTTTCTCTTTGTTAATTATAAATGCTGCAAAGTCACCATATTTTTATAGAGCTTCAGAGATAGGTAATACTTACCACTGGGTTCTCTAGGAAAACTATGATGTCATCTGCATATGCCTTTATTTTAATATTATGGTTTTTGATCTTCAGTCCTGTAATGTTAGTATCCTTTCTAAATAACTGCTTAAAGAAAAAAGGGATTGCCAGCAAAACTAAACATATTAAACACAACACTATTGCAGGAACAAGCCCTCCAGAGAGTAATATAGATTTTGGCAACCATTTAGAATTAATTCTTAAAAGACTAATTAGCTTCCAAAATGAAAATTAAGAACAACTGGACAAAGTAAAAGCAGAACCTCTGGAAATCAAAAAAGAAATAGCACATCTTAAAAAGGAATTAAGGAAAACATCATGATGGAATTAAAGAAAACATCAGGGAAGCCAACAAAAAAGTTGACTCAATGGAATATAAATCTGAAGCTTATCAGGAACAAGCTGAAGACCAAGCAGAAAAACTAGTGATGATAGAATTAAAACAAAAACACCTTATAAATCAGAGGACTGAAAGAACCCACAGATGAAAACATTATATAAAAAAACTACCATTCCTAACATAGGCTGTTTCCACATAGCCCAATAACAGTGCCCCAGAGACAATAAAAACACCAACCCTGGGGCGCTGTTTGCACATCAGGCGCTGCTGCATCGCTTGTGCCAGCCAAGCAGCACGAAAATTGCTGCTTTTGAACCTTGCTCAACAAGTGAGGTTTTCCAAAAGCAGCATCTTCCACCTGCTGCCGTGCGAATGGCAGTGGATGGAAGGTGATATCCCCCCCCACCTTCCCCAACAGGTTCTTACTGAATCCTGGCTTCTGTCACATTATGGAGGCCAAGGGACATGCATCCTGGCCTCCGACTACAGAGTTGTTGCTGTGGCCACTGGGGCATGTCCCCTGGCCTCCACAACATAAGCCAGGGGAAGGTAAGAGCCATATGAGGACAGCACAGCCTGTGCGAAGGGTGTGCTGTCGACTGTGCCCCCAATGGGACCATCCATGCGAATGGTCTCAGGGGGTGCATCAGCATAAACTATGCTGATGCACCCCCACTCATCTGGACATGTGGAAACGGCCTAAGATATGGGAGATGACTGAAGATGAAGCGATTAAAGAGGTAGACAGGATATACAGGATCAACTCAAAGTATGCTCAACAACACAATGTCTGCAGAGATATAATAATTAACTGCACAAGAAAATGTATGCCAGATGTCATCAGAAGTCATTCTTCTCAAAAACTAAGCCTGGAAGGTTCAGAGCTGATAATACTCAAGTAAATTTTGATCCACCTGCTGAAGGTGGATACTTCACTTTCATTACAGAGGTCTTGAAACAAAATGAAATGATCTTTTGATGGCAAACCCTGGTAGGAATTTCCTTCATCTGGAATTCCAAGAGACTAAACATCTCATCAACTACAAAGGCACAAGACTTTTTAAAGAAGAACAAGAGACACCTACAAGTTCAAAACAACTAATTTATCTTATCAAGCAAGCAAAGAAGGGTTTTTCCCTTCTCCTTTTCTCCTTTTTTCTTCTCTTTCTACTTCCACACTTTCTGCTTTCATTCTCTTCCCACATTCACTTTCACTCCCCTCCCCTCCCTCCTCTTTAGAATATATTCTAAAATCCACTTTATGAAGACCAATGACTGATTCACCTTTTCAGGAAATATTTTCATTTAATATTAATGGTTTAAATAATTTTTCTAAAAGAAAAATGGTATTTAACAACTTGAAAAAAAAGAAAAGGAAGACATATGTTTACAAGAGACCCATATCAAATATGGGGAGGAACAATTGCAATTATGTAATCCCTTGAGACAGTTATTTACAACAGCTCACAAAAAGAAAAAAAGAGGAATAGTTGTGTACATTAAAGATTCATTGAAACCTAAATTAATATTCAAAGACGCTGAAGCTCGAAAGCTAGGGATTGAAATTCAAAGCAATGAGGGAAAAATTCTAATCTTAGGCATACATGACCCAATACCAATAAAAGCCACTTCTTTTAAAAAATGGTACCTAATATTAGACGTAAACTATCAATCACTTATTATTTTGGGATACTTCAGTGGAGTTTTAAGCCCAGAATTATAAAGTTCTCAACTAAACTTTAAAAAAGGAGACAAACACAAACCTAGGTATATTACCATGTACATTTAAAAAATGACTAATTTACAAAACCTTGAAGATGTATGGAGATTCAATGAAAAATATACATTCCTTTCAGCAAGATACATGTCCCACTCATTTATTGATATGATACGGGCATTAGAAAATCTATCAATAAAAATGGGAAAAAATCCAAATTAAACCTAGAATCCTATCAGACCATAACCCAATACTATGGGAAATTTAAACAGATCCAAAGAACAAACCTTGGAACCTTAAAGATTGGGTAATAAAAGACGAAGGCCGTTTCCGCATGGGCCTCTATGGCCCCCACGCTGGCAAGCATTCTGCCAGCGTGGGGGTGGAGGCCGTTCGCACGCAAGCGTGCGAGCGGCCCCAGCAGAGGCTGCCGTAGGAGAGGCGGCTCCGCACGGAGCCGCCTCTTCCCCCTTCCCTGTCCCACTTACCTCTCGCTGTCGTCGCCCAGCTGGCCGCCTAAGCCCTGCCCATGCTGCCCTCCAACCTCCAGGGGTCAGAGGACAGCGAGGGAGGGACTTAGGAGGCCAGCAGGGTGACGACAGTGAGAGGTAAGTGGGACAGGGAAGGGGAAACAGCGTGTTCCCGGCGGTGCTGTTCGCACCGCACCGCCGGGAAGACGCTGTTCCCTCAAAAACAACCCTTTAAAGGGTAGTTTTTTAGGACGGCCTGACGCCGCCCTGAGGGAGGGGAAGGGCAGCCAGGTCAGCGCTGCTGTGTTTCAGCAGCGCCGCCTGTGCGAACGGCGGCCTGGGGGCGGCATTTTTACCACCCCCAGGCAGCCGTTTTTGGCCCATGCGGAAACGGCCTAAGACTTTAGGGATGCTATAGAGAAATCCTGGAACGATTACTAGGAATTAAACAATAATACTATTCCAAAAAATAAAAGAAATAATATGGGACGCAATGAAAGCAGTGATCAGGGGCATGGTCCCAGGTCAAGAAATAAGAATTAATAAAAAGAAGAAAGAAAACTATTTAAATTTAGAAATAGAACAAAAATCAGAGGAAAAACTGATCAGAAACCCACTGGTCAGAGCCAGCATGGTGTAGTGGTTAAGAGCAAGTGCACTCTAATCTGAAGAACTGGGTTTGATTCCCCGCTCTGCCACTTGAGTTGTGGAGGCTTATCTAGTGAACCAGATTAGCGTATGCACTCCAACACATGCCAGCTGGGTGACCTTGGCCTAGTCACAGTTCGTTGGAGCTCTCTCAGCCCCACCCACTTCATAGGGTGTTCGTTGCGTGTGTGTGGGGAGGAGAGGAGATTGTAAGCCCCTTTGAGTCTCCTTGTCAGATAAAAAGTGGGAATATAAATCCAAACTCTTCTTCTAAATACTAAGAGACACCAAAAATACATACAATTAAGAAACAATTTGATATCCAAAATACAGAACAAATAGCAAGGCAACTGAATTTCATAAAATAAAGAGATTTCGCTCAAGGAAATAAGCCTGGCAAATGGCTTTCATCCAGAATTTTTTTAGAAAACAAATAATGTCAGGGAACATGGTGAACTCCGATGGGTGAGCATGCATGTCCTGGGCTGGCTGGGTCACTGAGCCACACCTGGCCTTCATCACATGATACACACAAGCTGGAAGGGTGGAGCACGCTCCCTATATATTAGGCATCACACGATTGCTCTGGCCTTCGACACCATGAGCAAAACTGACTGAGTTTTAGGGAGCAGTTAGGGAGCAGGTTTAGGGAGCTTGTTAAGGAGCAGGCCTAGAAGGGGCGAGGCTAGGATTTAGGGTTATCAATGGGGGAGTTACGGGAGTATTACCCTCCCCCTTCCTTGCTTTTAGGCTGTTCGGAAGGCGGCAGGTGAAATCCTAGTAAGCCGGAGTGGTGGTTTGCTCGACATGGCGGCGAGGAAGAACAACAGAGGCCACGTGACGAACCAGGTCATGTGTGGGTTAGCTGTGGCTGGAGTCAGCAGAGGGTCGCTAGCCACGTGGCCCCAGGGATCTTACGGTCCCGGCTGGGATGGCGTTTTTTCTGGGCACGGGGTCTTACCAGCCATGGGCCCTCCCTACACTGCTTATGGGGAATTGGCATTGGAGGAGAGAGTGAGGATTCGAGGGAGAGGTTCCTCCCTGAGGTTTCCCCTTTCAATACACAGGTCTAGGATTTATTGCCCCCTAGCTTTACAGCCCCGCCTTTGCTGGTGACTGGGCCAGAAAGTAGCACTCCTGCGGAAGAGGTGCGGTCCTCGACTAGCTCGGGACCAGCCTTTGTGGTCCAGCCAGCCAGGTTAAGTTGCTGCGTTCCATAATTTTTACCATGGACTGGGGGCCGCAATCAGGGTGGGGATAGTGCCCGTGGTCTCAGAGGCCCTTCCTGCCGAACCCATGCAACTAGGCCATTGAAGATTTTCGAGGCGGTTCCTCAGGGGCCAGAGGAAGAATGCCGGTTCCCGGGTGGGAGAGTTTGGCTGAGTCCCTGGTGGAGGAGCCATTTTGTCAGCCAAAAGGGCATGGCTGGGGAAGATGCTGCTTACACAGCAGAGCTGGCATGGTGGGAAGGTTTCCCATTTTGTCCCTTCTCCAAGTATCGTGGAATTGGATCCAGGTTCTGGTTTTATCACCTTGGGGTCAGGAACGGGCCCCCACTCAGTGGACCGGGTCATTATTCAGGGTGCCTAAAACAGGTGTGTTAGGGAAGACAGTGTTTTTTTTCCCCTCAGGGCCCTGGGATCGCTTGATGGTATCTTAGGAGTTGGACGGGACTTTAGGTGCCAGTTTTGGGTCAATGCGGACGTCACCACGTTCGCGCTGGTATCGGTTGAGCCCCTCCTCTCCCCCCTCCCACATGAGGGAAGGTTACTGACCCAGGAGCAGCAACTCTAGGCAGTGATGCGGTCTTTAAGGCGGGGTCATGCAGCAGGTCATTCAGGCATTGTCTTTCAGGCTGCAGCGCAGGTATGGGTATTAACCTTCAAGGCTTTGCGCGGCCTGGGGCCCTCGTACCTTTGGGACCGCCTTACCCCATATGTCCCTACACGGCCTCTGCGCTCAGCAGAGGCCAATCTACTGGTGGTCCCCGGCCCCTCAATGATACGGCTGGCCTCCACTTGGGCCCTGGCCCCAGCCTGGTGGAACACTCTTCCGCCAACTGTCCAGCCCCTGTGGGACCTTGGAGAGTTCCGCAGGACCTGTAAGACCGAGTTGTTTCACCGGGCCTTTGGGGAGGCCAGCCGCTGATGGTGTGCGCCCCTCCTGTCCCTCCCTTTAACATCTTGGGAGTTTGTGACATCTATACCGTCCCCCTCTCTGGGGGCGGGTTTTACTGATAGTTTTAACGTCGGACGCCAAATGACTCATAGAACGCTGTAATGTTATATATTTTAATGATGTTGATATCTTAATTTTATTGTTATTGTTATATTGTTTTGCAATATTTGTTGTTCACTGCCCAGAGCCCTTAGGGGATGGGGCGGTTTATAAATGCAATAATAAATAAATAAATAAACCTGAGGCATTTCGCTGGAGTGGTTGTTAGACAGTGTGAGCCTCGGGTCAGGTGGACAGCGCCTGTGGAGCATAGCTCTAGCAAGTTCTTAGCTGTTGTTTCTCACACTTTAAATAGTAGTAGGGTTGGCCTGCCTGGGGTTGGGCGCTGCCTTGAGAAGCAAGTGGAGGCGAGCAAGTGGAGCAAGCGGGCAAGTGGAGGCGAGATTGGTGATTTATTTGTGGCCGTGGCTTCACATCCTTTCCGCACCTGCGGCGTACACCACTTCGGGTGGTTTTCTCCTAGTCAAGGCTTGTTGGCCGCCCTCCCCCCTTCCCCACAGGGACAAAAATGGGGCGGTTTAATTAAGTGGGGCCCTGTACCTTTTTCCCTTCCCTTCCTTGGAAGGATATTAGTTGGCCAGTCGTGCAAGCCGATTTCGGGATGTAGAATTTGGGCATGTATGTTTTTTTTTTTAAAAAAAAAAAATCCAAGCCGGTTTGAACGAATGAGTAAGGTTTGAAGTATCATCCCCTCCTTTATGAATGCTGCTATGTTCGCCACCACTGCCAATTGACCATGCTGGCAGGGGCTGATGGGAATTGTAGTCCATGACATCTGGAGTGCCAAAGGTTCGCCACCACGGCCCTATGGTGTAAGTTGGAAAGGGGCACATCCGGCTTTGGATCCAGTAGGAGCAACAGACGCCAGGGCCCCATGCATGGGAGTTTGGATGCAATCGCAAGGGGCGAGCTGCCTCTTTCGAGGTCGGTGGTTCACTGGCTTCATGAAAACTGGGCATTGCTGTAGATGGTGAGACTCCCTCGCTCAATAAGTACACCACAACGACAGGCTGGAAAGGAATGGGCCGCAGCCCGTTTATTAAACAACAAACATATAAACAAGAACTATTTACATCAGAGCTGGGCAGCAAACGGGTCGCACATCACATCCCAATAAATGGGAAACTGGCGGGAAGGGAAGCCCAGAGATCATACTCCTAAATGCTTCCACACTTCCCACCCCTGCTGAGGAGACGGGCACCGGCTGAGCCCCAAGGCTGCCCCCAGCCCGTCTTCCTCCCGTGCTTGCTGGGGTGTCGGGCACCGGCTAAGCCCATGGCCGCCTAACGGCCCAACCCAACCCCACTCCCTGGGGTGTCAGGCAGCAGCCCGGCCTGCCGGCCTGCCAGCCTGCCCGCTCCACCCCCCGGCCCTCATAGGGCGCAAGCCTGGGAGCCCCAGCCGGAAGGCTCGTTCTCTCCCCAGATGTGCGACACCGTTGCAAACCCGCCAGGACTGCGACAGTAAGGACCCAAAAAATCCCGCCAACCCTAATTTACAGGGAGGGTGGGTGTGCCACGCCTTGCTGGTTCTCGCTGCCGGGAAGGGCGCGGACCGGGGAAGGCGTCTAGATATACCCAGGCTCCTCCCGCCTTTTTCGGTGGGAGCCAATCATTGCACCCGGTTCTGCAGCTTGCCGCCAGGCCATGCATGCCCCTTATCTTGCTGCGTTGCTCACCACGGCAGCAATGGCTGCCCCTGGTTATTCAGGTGCATCTTATTTGCTGTAGATGGTGAGACTCCCTCGCTCAATAAGTACACCACAATGACAGGCTGGAAAGGAATGGGCCGCAGCCCGTTTATTAAACAACAAACATATAAACAAGAACTATTTACATCAGAGCTGGGCGGCAAACGGGTCGCACATCACATCCCAATGAATGGGAAACTGGCGGGAAGGGAAGCCCAGAGATCATACTCCTAAATGCTTCCACACTTCCCGCCCCTGCTGAGGATACGGGCACTGGCTGAGCCCCAAGGCCGCCCCCAGCCCGTCTTCCTCCCGTGCTTGCTGGGGTGTCGGGCACCGGCTAAGCCCATGGCCGCCTAACGGCCCAACCCAACCCCACTCCCTGGGGTGTCGGGCAGCGGCCCGGCCTGCCGGCCTGCCAGCCTGCCCGCCCCACCCCCCGGCCCTCATAGGGCGCAAGCCTGGGAGCCCCAGCCGGAAGGCTCGTTCTCTCCCCAGATGTGCGACACCGTTGCAAACTCGCCACGAGCTGCCCCACCCTTGCAGCTCACTGCCCAAGCTCCTCAAGCCTGAGCCTGTCTCTATCTTAACCACCGCCGAAGAGTAAACTGAACTGACTGAAGCCACAAGTCCATGCCCCATTGGGACAGGCGGACGCCATCCGGCTGAAAAAGGTCCATGATGTCCCGGGTGATTTCGGAGTGTTCTGCCACCACTCCCCCGAGGGAAAGCACCACCTTGGCGGCCGCCTTATTAACTTTTCTGCAGGCCCTATCCACGGCCGAGGGATCCACCGCTCCGCTCCAATGGGCCCGCTGCACCATCTCGGACCAAACCAAGGTCATATTAGGCCAGTGCCTGGCAAAGCTCCTGAGCGTGGCGGCCACCGCAAAATGCAGGTCAAGGCCCGACCTGGCAGGGAGATCTTCCTCCCCAAGGTGGATGACCAGGAGGTCCGGTGTAGCCAACTGAAAAAAGTATTCAATGACCTTGGGCTCTAGCTCATGCCAAAGCATGTGCCCCTGCCCCAACCAGGAAATTCTTACGTGCGCCCCGAGTCCGAGATGCCGGCCCCATTCGGAATTTCAGGCGTAGTCCCCGACTCTGTTGATGAGGCTGTGCCCCACGACCCACACCTGCCGATAGACAGTCTGCGGCGTCCCTGGAGGCACTGAGGAGGGAAATCAACAAGTCAGGTGTGGGTGAATGTACGCCCGAAAGGCCCCCGACCGCCACCTGCCCAAATTGCGGATATCCTCCGGGGCCCTCCCTTCTGCTGCCGTGGCCGTGGCAGCCCCTATTCTGAACGAGTGCAGGCCGAACTCCGCGGCCGGTAGCCCGGCTTGAGCCAAGCATGCCCTGAACACCGCCAGCATTTGGAACCTGGTGAGGGGGGGACCCATCCTCGTGCACCAAGAGCATGCCACCCACCCGAGGCCTGTGCCGTAGCCACTCAATAAGGGGGGGGAGGGGCGAGGTGGCGTTAATGCTCGACAGGGCCGGCATGGTGACCCAAGCCCCGCGGCCCTCTTGGTCGGTTTTGAATGGGCCAGCCACAGCGTAGACCATGTCCCCGACAGGACGAGGTGTTCCCTTTGCAGCGCGGTGCTGGAAGGTCGATCCCTGGTAGAGGCGACCAGTTCCCCTGGCCTGAAAGCCCCGTGGTGTGCCAGGTGGAAGCGGCGTAGCAAGCGCTCATGGCCAGCGGCGCCACCTGCCTTAGCACCCCAGTGACCCAGCCCTCAACACTTCGCTTGGTGACTGGGCGCCTGAGGTCCCCTCTGTCTGGTGCCCACCCGCGCCGCCCAAGCCCAGCCACTAGGCTGGGCGGACTACAAACGCCTTTGGTGGCGTCGAGGAAAGACCCCGGAGAACCTTGCAGTAGAAAGCCGATGCCCGCCAGGTGCACCCCCCATGGTGCCGGCGGGTGCATCCCCTGCCCATGGAGCGGATAGCCAAATGCACTCGGGAGGAGGAGGCCAGTGTCCACCCTACCGCAGACGCTGGGCTGTTTCCAGAAGGGACTTGGTGAGCGAAGCTCAGGAAATCGCACGCGCGGCTCCGTCGTATTGGCCCTGCCATCGTGGCGGTGCCAGCGAAGTTCAAAGAAACACCTGTGATGATGTCTCGTTGCCGAAGGCTCCAGAGGGACGCCCGGCACTGTCGCCCGAGAACGGCTTCGCCTCCGGGGGCCAGGGCGCCGGAAACGATCCACCTGCTGGCCCGAGATAAAGGCATCAGCAATCTCATTCTGCAAACCTGGAGACAAAAGCAGCCTTTGAAAAGAGATGTTATAGGAGTGAGCGCAGGTGAGAACCAAATTGCGAACCAGGCGCGACTGACCTGTGCCGATTTGCTTTCGATTGTCTGTTTACCACATCGCGACCACTGCCTGGTTGGTAGCACCAGAAAAGCAATCCCGTTTGTTAAAGCCAGAGGTTGTGCCAAATGTGCACCGCCACCAGGATGAGGGAACAGCTCCAGAAGAAGTAAGATCCCTGGTGATGCCCTGCCACGTGCAGCACTCTGGGGGGCCAAAGGCCCTGTGCCCACTGACCCCGGAAGAACACGCCGAAACCAAAAAAGCCCCAGAGGCATCAGAGGCACCTGCACGGCTCCAGGCCAGGTTCCAAAGCTGATTGCCAAAGGGAGATGCCGTTGAAGTTTCGGATGAAGGACAACCAGACCTGTAGGTCTTCTTTCATGCCCCGGGAGACCCTGATGTGATGGTCAAGGGACTTGCAGGACCTCGCCAGCCGGGAGCAGAAAGGCCCTGCCCGGGGCCACTCACCCTGCAAGCAAAATTAAAGTGTGGCCGAGTAAGGACTGGACCAGAAGCACCCCTGCATCATTTCGGAGGAGGAGAAGCGGACTGGAAGCAGGGCCTGAAAGGGCTGTAAGCTTGTCAGCCGGAGTAGCTGGCGAGCGTGCCTAGGACTGGCCGTGTCAGGTGAATGCCCAGGTGCAGCTGAGGGCAGTGGGGGGCCCCGCCGTCTTGTTGGGAGCCAAAGGGCCCCCCAGCGCGGCGGCCAGGGCCTGGAAAGCCTGAAGGGCAAGCTAACACTCCCGGGTGCGCCCTGCCTGCCGCATAAACAAAAAGAAATCATCAAGGTAATGGGTCACCAAACCGGGAGGGCACCCTCGGCTGCCCTGAAAGCCCATTCAAGAGAGAAGTGCTGAAAGTCTCAAAGGCGGCACAGAGCAATGGAGGCAGCCCATGGGCATGGCCTTGTCCACGCATACCAATTGTCCTTGGAAGTGGATGCCCAGCAGCCTCCCGAAGTCCATCGGGAAATGGGCAGGAGCCGGAAGGCCCGGACTGAATGTCACACTTTTGCTAGGGATGCCCCCGGACCCGCTCTGCCTGATGCAGAGGGATGGCTTCGTCCAGGGTGGCATAACCGGACCCGAACAAACCTCTGGGTCAATGAAATGATTAACTTGGAGATCGCCCCGGGGGTGGGAGAGGGGTTGAATTAAGCGAAACTCCCCAGTAGCGGGGCTTTCTTTGAGGCACGGCGCCAATTGGGGAGACCCTGAGGTTGGGAGAGGAGGAGGGTGACTGAAAAGGGTACAGCAATGCTGCCGACCTGGATTTCCTTGTTAAGCTTATCAGCCACCACTCCCAGGGGAGATCAGCGGACAGATTTTTAGATTGCTGGCTTGGTAAAGCCCTCCTTAGGGCCTTGGTGCTTGGGCTGGGATCACGGGAAGCCAGAAGAGAAACCATCCCCCAGCAGGCCAAGCGCAGCCCTGTCTGGATAACAGCTGCAGCCCCTCCCAACAGCACCCCCGCACTGGAACGGAGTGTAGGAGCCAGAAGACTGCAGCTGAGCTGTAGGCATCTCCAGTGTTTTGCGGGCGGGAGCACTGCCCTGGCCACCCGGGCATCTTTTAATGGGAGGGAGCCCGGCGCCGGGCGGCGGTGGCCTCGCCGAAAGGGAGGGCGTCCGCCCGGCTTGGGACAGCTGATCCTGCTGTGGCTGCCGGAACAAAAGGGAGCAAGAGTGCTCAAATCTACATTTTAGGCCGCTGGCAAAGCACTTTCCAGTTGAATTCCCAACACACACCCCTTAGCCCCCACCCGCTTCCGGGTAGGAAAACTCTGCCGGGTTTTGTAAGAACAGGAGGATCCGCCGCCCTTTACTCCCATGGCCGGGAGCTGGACCCACGCACCATCCAGGTTTGTAGTGCGTGGATGAGGAGTCCCCAACGGAAAAGGCACTTTCTGTGCGAGGCGTTCATTGCGAGGATGTGTAGCCTCACCGTGGCCGTAAGCGATGGTCGCGAAGTTTCCCCAGCCAGCGCCTCGGAGCCCGCAGCACACACATGAAGCTTTATGTGAGCTGCCAGGGTGCCAGGCCGCCCGCGAGGGGGATACGCTGTCTCCGGAATGAGGGGCCAGGAATTCGGTGAAGCTCCTGCAGCCAGTTGTTAAAATTTCACATTTCTACGGCCGCTGCAGGGTCCTTCCGCTTTTGTCGGCCTTCCTGCCCGACGAAACCCAACTCCCCTCCCGCCCGGCGGGAACTTAAAGATGTCCACGTAATACCCATCCAGCGCCGGCTCCCGGAGGAGACTTCCTGGGGAGAGTGGGACCCGGGCGGAGTTGCAGCGGTGCGTCTTGAGCCGGGCGGGGGGATGGCGCTTCGCCGCCCCCGAAGCGCCCTGCGGCTTTGCAAAGCCCGCGGTGGGGAGAGCAGGCACTCTCTCCCCCCGCATCTAAAAATTCCCCAGTAGCCTCGCTGGCGTCATCATCCCTCAGTAGACTCACCCAACGGCATCGAAGAGCTGGGGGGGATCCCTGGAGGAACGGGAACGCCCTGGCGACCAAAGGCTTCCTCCTCCTGCCCTCGCGTGCCTCGAGGGGCCGATTGACGCATCCACTGATGTGGACGCGCTAACCCGGTGGCGAAAGGTGCAAGCTCCTCCGGCTGCTCACCGCTCGAGGCCCCGCCCGAGGCGCCACACCGGCCGCCGCCGCGTGGTGGGCTCAGGGCCCCGACTCCCGAGGTGGGGCCCGACTGCGCCAGCCGCCTCCACCGCAGGGACTTGTGAAAGATGCAACAAGGTGTCCGCCAGGTTTGCGGACCAAAGGCAGGATCCGGTGCCTATATAGTAGCCCCGACATGTTCGGGCCGGGAAGATGCCGGGCCGGGCACACCCCCCCCGAGGACCGCGGGGAGGCCCTCCTAAGGGGAGACTGTCCCGCCATGCTGACCAGCCCGTCCCACTGCCGCATGGGAGACAAGCCCGAGCCCGCTGCCGCCCTACGCCCCAGCTGCTCGGATTCGCCCAACAACCCGGGCAGACGTGCGTCCAGGCGTCCCGGGCCAGTTCTAGGGTCGGACCCTGTTCAGCAGAGCACGCTGCTCTGCCGATGGCACCGCCGCCTCTGCAGCAGGCTCCCTGCTCTTGGCCCTTTTCGGCCCCATGGCAGCTCTGGGCGGAGACCGGCCCAGAAGAGGTGAAAGGGAAAGAAAAGGTTGAAACGAGAGAAGCGAGGGAGGGGCCAGAGGAAGAAGGAAAATCAGCTAAGAAAGGAAAGGAAAGAAAAGGCCAGTCTCCTTCCAGGCCTTACGCGAGACGCCAAACACAAGACCACGCCTTGCTGGTTCTCGCTGCCGGGAAGGGCGCGGACCGGGGAAGGCGTCTAGATATACCCAGGCTCCTCCCGCCTTTTTTGGTGGGAGCCAATCATTGCACCCGGTTCTGCAGCTTGCCGCCAGGCCATGCATGCCCCTTATCTTGCTGCGTTGCTCACCACGGCAGCAATGGCTGCCCCTGGTTATTCAGGTGCATCTTATTTGCTGTGGCTGGCGTTGGGTGGCATTTGGTGTTATGCTTTGGAAATGGGGCCTCACCTGTTCTTCACTGTCCACACAAAGGAACCGAACCCAGATATGGCTCATCGGGCATAGTAACGTCCATTGGGCCAGCGTTTACATGCAATCAGCTCCTTGGGGAGCAGACCTGAACCTTGGCGCAGAAGTAGATGTCGTCTGGCTTGGCCTGCAGTTCCTCAAAAAATTGGTTATCCTCTTCTTCCTTTCTCCTGAAGACATTACCCTTCCTACTGAAACCAAGCAAGCAGTTTGGGATAAGAAAATGATTCACAAACTGACTCAATTGCATCATTGTGGGTCATTATGTAAGACCTGCATTTTCACAAAGGCTAACAAGCAAGATGGAAGAAGGAAGTACTTTATGAAATGTTTTTTGCGAACTGAAGACAACTGTTATTGAGCAAATAAATGATTGCCTATTGTGGTTTGTTCTGAGTTTTACAGACAGTCATTGTATTATGTTTCACGCTGGTAATTTGCGTATCTGGCATAATTTTCAAAAGCTCATCCAACAATAATACAGAGATTCCAGCATTGCCGGCACAGCTGAATTTCTTCTGTATTTCCATTGTTTGGAAAGTCATATTACTGTATTACAAGACAAATATGAGTACTAATTTCAGTGCTTTGTTGTGAATGAAAACAAGACTCTTTCTGCCCTGAAATGCTTTCATTATCCCCAGTGTTTTTGTTGCAAAATCTAATGTAACCAGCACTCAGCTATAATGGTCAACAGAAAGTGTAGTGTTCATCTATAAAGGCTGCTGAAAAGAGGGAAGGTATGTTGTCTATTCTAATGGTGTTGTCTATTCTAATGGGGTCTCGATCCCACTTATGGTGGCTGCCACAAGAGTAACATGACAATACATGAGAACTGCTGCCATGTTCAGCACTCTGGTCGTAACCACCAGTGCAATTCTAAGCAGAGTTATAACTTTCTAAATCTGGAACTTCGGGTAACGTGAAACAGAATTTGTAAAGTTTATTTTACTAGAAATGAAGGCTTCTCAGTTGACTTGAGAGGTTTTAAATGCCTGTTTACAGAAAGTAAAGAGCTTCTACTTGCGAGGTTACTCAGTCAGTTACAATAAAGTTTTCCATTTGGTCACGCGCAGGTGGCCAATATACTTCTTTTCTTAAAGAGGTTCTGGTTTTTAAGCTTCCTCATACACACATATTCTATTTTACTTCAGCTTTCTCTCACAGAGGTTTCAGCTTTTAGTTGTTACACACATGGACACTAGATTTTCTCTGATCCACACCCTTTCCAGTTCACATAACTCTGGCTCAACACTCGCCACCTTCCCGTTCAGTCCCCTGTTAAGGCCTAACTGCCCCCTTTATGGACGGGTTTTCTCCTGACTGGGTTTTGAACTGGGGTTGGACAGACACTAGTCTGGACAGCCAAGCTGCCAAGCACCTGAGTGGCGGATTCACCTTCCACCAAGCCCAGGGCTTTCCCTCACACTCTATCAAGCCTCCTCAGCCTGACTAGAGCAGTCTGACTTCTTGTCAGAATGCACAAGCAGTGACAGATCTCCCTTCCTGATCTGCTCTCTCTGCTTTGGATCTTGGTCCACGAACGAACCAAGGAAAAAGAACCCCTCAGCACTCCAGCTGCCTCCTTTTCTTCTCCCTGGCAATTTCCTCCAGCCAATCAGGACTGGTCAGGACTTAACTCTTTCAGGACAGTCTCTCACTGGAAACCACTTCCCAAATATTGGCATTTGTCACTCCATCCCAGAATTTCAACTGATCTCCAGACTACAGAGCGCTGGTGTAGTGAAGGGGGGGAAGAGGGTGCTGAGCCCAAGGTGCCACTTTAAATGGTCATGTCAGGCCATATTCAGATGGCCAATCTTCTTCCTCCCAACCCCAGCAGCCAGCCTCCTGCGACTAGTGCAGTGATGGCGAACCTTTTTGAGACTGAGTGCCCAAACTACAACTCAAAACCCACTTATTTATCGCAAAGTGCCAATTCGGCAATTTAACCTGAATACTGAGGTTTTACAGGTTCTGGTGGGTTTTCCGGGCTGTGTGGCCATAGTCTGGTGGACCTTACTCCTAACATTTCACCTGCATCTGGATCTGGCATCTTCAGAGGTGTATCACAGAGGGAAGTCTGTTACACACTGTGATACACTTTGTGACTTCCCTCTGTGATATACCTCTGAAGATGCCAGATCCAGATGCAGGTGAAACGTTAGGAGTAAGGTGGATTTAAAAGGAGAATCTGGGCTCCTTAGTTTAAACAAGTGATTCTGGAATCCACCCCCAAACAGCATCATTTTCAATGGTATTTAAACTAGGGAGCCCAGATTCTCCTTTTAAATAGACCTTAAAGGGAGAATCTGGGGTCCCCAGTTTAAACAACATTGAAAGTGATGCTGTTTTGGGGTGGATTATCTCCCACCCTGAAACAGCATCACTTTCAATGTTTAAACTGGGGACCTCAGATTCTCCTTTTAAATCCATGCTGAAGGGGGTGGATTTAATAATAATAATAATAACCTTTGTTAGGCAATGAGAGAATAAAAGAAAGAAAGAAAACAAGCATTGGAAGGGGGTGGATTTAAAAGGAAAATCTGGGGAAATGCCTGCTGTCAGGGGTGCAATTATTAAGATAGCAGCACCAAAATTTCCGAGTATCTTCGTGAGACCCTACTGATGATACCACCCAGGTTTGGTGAAGTTTAGTTCAAGGAGTCCAAAGTTATGGACCCTCAAAGGTGTAGCCCCCATCTCCTATTAACTCCCATTGGAAACAATGGGGGCACTCCCTTTGGGAGTCCATAACTTTGGACTCCCTGAACCAAACCTCACCAAACCTGGGTAATATAATCAGGACAGTCTCCTGAAAAATCCCTGAAATTTTGTGCTGCTAGCCTAAAGACTGCGCCCTCTGCAGGCCAAAACAGAAAAACACTGAAAATATAAAAATCCAACAAACGAACCTGCAGTTTTTGCGTCCCCCACAAGGTGGCACCCAGGGCAACTGCCCACTTTGCCCAATGAGAGGAACGCCTCTGCACGCGTGCCATAGGTTCGTCATCACGGGACTAGGGCAACACACTGCTCTGTGAAGGATCTCTATCAAGGGCAGCAGGCCAGGAAGGCAACTGGAGCACACTCCACCGGCCTGGCTGGGGGAGGCACATGAGATGTGGCCCGATGCAGGAAGTGAGATGGTGCAGTGAGCTGAGTTGGGCCATGAGGCACCCGCTGTTGCTGTTCCTCCGAAGAATCAGTCTCTTGCTGGGCAGGGGCAACATCCGTGAATTGGGGCAGGGTGAATGGGGAGGGCAATCCCTTTGGTATGTCCCTGGACTGTGAGAGCGGCACTCCTGGCTTCCTCCAGGCTGGGTTCTTTCTTTTAGTCTTTCTCTCCTTTTTTCACTTAATACCATTCACTTAATGGGAGCAGCAGAGGTGTAGGAGGTTAAGAGCTCGTGTATCTAATCTGGAGGAACCGGGTTTGATTCCCCGCTCTGCCGCTTGAGTTGTGGAGGCTTATCTGGGGGATTCAGATTAGCCTGTACACTCCCACACACGCCAGCTGGGTGACCTTGGGCTAGTCACAGCTTCTCAGAGCTCTCTCAGCCCCACCTACTTCACAGGGTGTTTGTTGTGAGGGGGGAAGGGCAAGGAGATTGTAAGCCCCTTTGAGTCTCCTGTAGGAGAGAAAGGGGGGATATAAATCCAAACTCCTGCTCCTGCTCCTGCTCCTGCTCCTGCTCCTGCTCCTGCTCCTGCTCCTCCTCCTCCTCCTCCTCCTCCTCCTCCTCCTCCTCCTCCTCCTCTTCTTCTTCTTCTTCTTCTTCTTCTTCTTCTTCTTCTTCTTCTTCTTCTTCTTCTTCTTCTTCTTCTTCTTCTTCTTCTTCTTCTTCTTCTTCTTCTTCTTCTTCTTCTTCATATTAATACCAGTATTATTAGATCTCAAGAGCTCAAAAGAATGTTTCTCCCCCCACACGCTATCTTAGGTGATTTCTGCATAGCAGAAATAAAATGTCCTGCAGACATTTCAAACAGATCTATTTGGGCTTTTTTTAGTTCACATTCATCCAACCAATAATGGCCAGTAAAAAAATAGTACTGTTGCCAGTTAAAAAAAAACCCTTATTTGCTTTTGTTCGTTCAGCAGGCAGGAAACATCTTCAGTCTAGAGGGGGTGGGGGAATAACTCGTTTAGTGATTTTTGAAAAATCCAGGTTGAGAGAAATAGAACATTTCGAATACGTTTTGGAGAAGAGAGCTGTGTGAACTTCTTCCCCCAAATGTTTTTTAAAACATCTTAAAGGTGTTTTATTTCTGCTATGCAGAATTCACCTTAGCCTTCACAGGATTTTCTTTTCTAATAATGGGGAAGAATTATGAGAACTGATTTCTTTTGGGGGGAGGGGGAGAGAAGAATTATGACAGGAAAATTATTGATAATTGAAAAGATTTCGTGGAGTAGAGAAGTCTACTGTAGAGGCAGTATTTATTTGATGCCTCTGCTGCATATGAATTGAGACACAAGTTTGGAGATATTTCAGGGAACATGGAGTGTTGCTTTGATATAGTTATCTAAAATGGGTTTCTGATTGGGGGGGCATAATTTTAGTTCTCGCTCTGGGTGCCATTTTCTGTAGCTACATCCCTGCTACAGATATCAATTTCCGTGGAGAAAATGCTGCTTCTATGGCTACCCCACTGAGATCCCCCTCCTCCCTAAATCCTGCCATCTCTAGGCTCGACCCACAGATCTCTTGATGGAAACCCCAGAAATGACAATCCTTCAAACACGTGGTTCCCAGTTTGTGAAGGATTCAAGAACCAACCTCCATTCATTTTGATGGGATAAATTCTTGCACACAGTCCTGAGACACCAAAGAATGCACTCAGGAATCAGGGTTCTCATGAAAGTAATGGAGAGGCCCACATATGTCATGAGGCTCTCGACAAATTTAAATACCTGAAACCTCAGATTTACTCCCATAAATCCACATGGGACACTGTGGTGGGCCAGAGCCCATGGATTATGAATTGTTGCAATTACAGAAATTGCAAGCAGTGAAATTAGTATGCTTGTTGACTTTCTACAGAAAATCCCCCTTAATCTGGGCAGCATTAGGGCCCAGAGATACCTGCCTCCTGAGGCAGCCAAGCTGTACCAACAGGCCTGGGTGGTTCTCTACATCTTTGAGACAACTTGGAACACAGTAATACAGATTGCCTTCTGACATTGCTAATGCTGCCATGCTAGTTGCATTGAGATTTATTACTGCTTTGCTATTTCCCTGATGCGCAATAGTGGCAGGCCAAAGCTAACATGCATGTGAACTGGTTTACTCAGTGTTTGAGGAAAGCCTTCTGAAGCCATCAGAGGGCATTTGTCATGTCAAGTGGTGAGGTGGGTTACTTCTATGCAGGGCACACAAAAACATCCCTGCTGGCTCACCTCTCACCTGATCTTCCAGAGATCTGACCATAAGGACTACTGCAATCAGACTATTAATCTTGACTCAAAAGCGCATTAAAAGTACTTCAGTTTTGCAAATTAGCATAAGATCCCGCACCTTTTCAAAATGGAACATATAGAACACAGAGACTAGGGCTGCTGTTGCCAACTGAAGGGTGGGAATTTCGTGGAGATTTTGAGGGTAGAGTTCAGGGAGTTGGAGGGACCTCAACAGGAGTGAATGCCACAGAGCAGCCATTTTCTCCAAGGGAACTTAATGACATTGCTAATTCCAACACTTATCTCTGTCGTCAGGGTATCAGTTATAATTCTGGGAGATCTCCAGGCCTGGAGGGTGACAACCCTAACAGAGACCTCTGTGTAAGATGCCTGTCCTTGCACAACTCTGTGGCAGTCATCTGGGCATTATTAAGAAGTAGCAAACTGCCCCACTTATTCCCCACTTCTCAGGGTACAAGTAATCTGATCTCCCACTAAGTGGGATTGACTGATCACTACATCAGTGAAATGTCAAGGTTGAGGGGTTAGGATCAGAGGTCTCAATGCATGGATGAGACAGAAGGAAGACTTAGATATATCAAGCCAAACCTGAGCAAAAGAGATGGGCTACACTAGAATCAAAAGGGAACCAGTGCTAGGTCTCGGACCCTTAAGCCAATAAATGGACTCTGGGGTATTGATCAGTAGCGTTTATTGAGCAGGCATCAAAGCACCACACTAGAAAAACCAGTTCTGGCGAAGTTGGCATTCACAGTCCCCTTTATCCCCAAAGCGCCCCCCCCCCTCCCATTTTCCCAAGAAATTGTGAAAAACAGTCTTTGGAGCTAATGTGCCCTAAGCAGATAGTAGTGGAGAGCCACCAGGCTTTCTGCCCCATGAGATACTGGATGTAACTCTTTTCTCATGGGAAAGGGGAAAAGCCTAGTTATCTACAAAGGGGAAAGCCTAGTTATCTACAAAGTGTGTGAAGCCATAAAGAAAGATCAAGGAAAGAATGCCCCAGATGGCAGTGGTTCCATATAAGCAGGCTGGTTATATCTCTCTCTCAGAAGCATTGATTTGTTGTTCTAAGGAGTTACATTGAGTTAGGAATGCATCTCAATCACTTAGAAACTATCCCCCTGACAACCAGGCTGCAGATGGCAGAGAAGCTTTTAAAATAATCCCAGAGGAAAAGCCGATAGGAGCTGGGGAACCTCCAGTTCAGGACAAGTCAGCCTCAGGGGATGATTCTGCAAAGCACCACTGAGTTCTGTAAATCTGGGTTTAAAATGATATTTATATATTTTAATTATATGAATTTTTATTAGAGGACTCCCTGAGCTCAATTGGTTGGGAAAGTGTGGGGCAACAGTCAAACAAACAAACAAATAAAACACAGGGTTTTTATCATTTGATTTCAATTGTGGACTGCACAAAAGTCACCTCGAGGGCTGTATCCAAAATAAGTTTGGCAGTCACACCAGTGATACTGCCACCCTCAAAGTATATAAAAGACCCTGTTTTTATTGGTAATAGCAATTCTCATGGCTTAACTGGTGTGCTACAGAACTGACCGGACAGGGGCAGAGCTCCTTTACAGATGGCCGGGGATCTCAACATGAAACTGGATGCTTCTTATTGACACGTCTTCCTAGACAAAATGCCACAAGGTTTCGCTATTCTGTGATCACAGCAGTGGCTTTGTTTGGCAGAAAGCTGATCTCTCTGCTAATTTTGAGCTCTTGCCATGCACGTCTGCATCATGTAGGCCCTGTAAGAAAGAGTAATTTAGAGTAATTACTGTATTTAGTGCCATTTACAGTGCGTTTTCTAATCATACTGTAAAATTCTTTGTCCATATTTCATGTATAGCAGAGCTTAGAAAAAAGGATTTAATGTCCTGATTCAAACCATTAGGGCTAAACAGGATGCTCAGGGGGATCAACTGTTATTCTCTATTGTTTTTAAGAAATCTTTCCTTTAGGATGTGGTCTGGGATGCAGCACTTCCACATGCGCTTGACTGAGTGAAGTACCATCAAAGATCAGTACATCTAATTTCACTGTAGTGATTTAAATCCAGTGATTGGGGGCATGGACAGACAAGACAGAATTTTCTACAAACAAGAGAATAGTCTGACATTTGCAAAAAAAATATATTGAAATCTAGAATTAAAAAATACATGTAAGTGTGTTAAAAAATCTCCAAAATGATAGCAGCAGTGCAATGTTCCCTCTCTTATTAGCGCCAAATAATGTTTAATCCCTCACTTTGTCCATTTATGGTGCTGCCACCAGGAATATAAATTACAAAACTTCTTTATCATTTAATGTCTGATAGTGTATATGAGCTTTTAAGGTAATGTGGAAAGGCTAGAAGAAGAAGAAGAGTTTGGATTTATATCCCCCCTTTCTCTCCTGTAGGAGACTCAAAGGGGCTGACAATCTCCTTGCCCTTCCCCCCTCACAACAAACACCCTGTGAGGTAGGTGGGGCTGAGAGAGCTCCGAGAAGCTGTGACTAGCCCAAGGTCACCCAGCTGGCGTGTGTGGGAGTGTACAGGATAATCTGAATTCCCCAGATAAGCCTCCACAGCTCAGGCGGCAGAGCTGGGAATCAAACCTGGTTCCTCCAGATTAGGTACACAAGCTCTTAACCTCCTACGCCACTGCTGCTCCTGCTCCAAATTTGCTGACTGCTATGTGGTCTTGAGGAAATAGGGTGAGATTCCAGGTCTCTTCAAACAAATTCAAATTTTATTCATGACTGTTTTGTAAATTCAAGTTATGTCCATAGCAAAAAGAAGAAAAATGATAGGATGGAGTCACTGCATGGAGGGGATGGTAAAATACTAACAGGGGATGGAGAAAAGACAGAACTACTCAATACCTTCTTTGCCTCAGTCTTTTCCCAAAAAGGAAACACTGCACATGCAGGAGAAAAAGAAACAGAAGATACAGCAGGAGAAATGCAGCACAAAATAAATAAAGAGGTAGTGCAGGAAAACCTAGTTACTTTAAACGAATTCAGATCTCCAGGGCCTGATGAACTGCATCCCAGGGTACTAAAAGAACTGGCAAAAGTAATCACAGAATCACTTGCTATAATCTTTGAAAACTCCTGAAGAACAGGAGAAGTCCCAGTCGACTGGAGGAGGGCTAATGTTATCCCCATCTTCAAAAAGGGGAAAAAGGAGGACCCTAATAATTACCGTCCAATCAGCCTGACATCGATACCAGGGAAGATTCTGGAGCAGATCATTAGACAGACGGTCTGCCAGCACTTAGAAGGGAATACTGTGATCACAAAAAGTCAGCATGGGTTTCTGAAAAACAGGTCATGTCAGACCAATCTTATCTCTTTTTTTGATAAAATGACGAGCTTGGTAGACCAAGGGAATGCTGTGGACGTAGCATACCTGGATTTTAGTAAAGCTTTTGACAAGGTGCCCCATAATATTCTCGCAAATAAGCTAGTGTAATGTGGACTAGACAATGCTACTATTACATGGATTTCTAATTGGTTGTCTGATCGAACTCAAAGGGTGCTAGTTAATGGCTCATCTTCATCTTGGAAAGAAGTGACTAGTGGGGTGCCTTCTTCTACTATTTTATCAACAACTTGGATGATGGAATAGAAGGCATGGCACCCTAGACCTTGCCCATGTCCATGGTGACATGGGTGGGGTTAATGGCACCAGCAGTGAGGGCAGTGAGGGGGTGGAGGCGTGGGGGGGGGGGGTAAATGGCGCCCAGAGACAAATTGTCTCCAGGACACCCCCAGGCTCTGCCCAACTCCCCCACCCCAGACTCCCCTTGCTGGCTGGGCTCCAGCCAGAACAGACTGCAGTCCCAACCTCGGAGACCTGCTTTTATAAGCACTGAGGCCAGGGGGTGGGGCTTGGGAAGCAGGAAGGGGTGGGACTGCAGTCTCTTCTGGCCTGCCCAGAGGGGTGGTCAGAAGAGACTGCAGGCTGCCGGCTTGGAGTCCAGCAGACAGGGGGGGAAGGGAGGGGGAGTCCATGGCAACATAGGTGGGGTTGAGGGCACTTGGAGGAAGCAGGAAGTCCTGCTGCCTCATTTTTGCGTGCCTCGACCCTGTCCATATGTCACTGACATGGGCATGGTCAGGGGTTCTTGGAGACAATGAGGCAGCAGGATTTCCTGCTGCCTCATGGTCTTCAAGGTCCTGATCCTGCCCATGTCAGTGACACATGGAGGAGGTCGAGGCACACGAAAATGACAAGGCAGCAGGACTTCCTGGTCACATGGGGGGCAATTTTGCCACTGCCAGTCACAGTTTTTTGGAACTCTCTCAGCCCCAGCTACCTCACAAGGTGTCTGTTGTGGGGAAAGGAATGGGCGGAGTTTGTAAGCTGCTTTGACACTCGTTAAAGGAGAGAAAGGTGGGGTATGAATCCAAACTCCTCTTCCTCTTTCTCCTCCTTCTTCTACTATTTCAAAAGCATGGTGGCCCTGCCTTACACATAACCACCACTTTGTGAGCAGGACATCTCCGGAACACAGAGATCAGGTCCCCTGGAGAAAGAGGCTGTTTGGAGAATGGATTCTAATAACCTGTTGAGGCACCTCCACTTCTCAAACATTGCTTTCTTGATGCCCCTCTCCCAAATCTTCAGAAATTTCCCAACCCAGAGCTGGCAAGCCCAGATCACTGGTTTGGGACCATGCTCATGATCTGGCACTCAGCCAGGAATGGGACTGGTTTGCTAACTGACTAAAAATAGCTTTACTTAGACTATAATTATGTCCTTTCACCTTTGCTCCTGTGCAACAATCCAGTTTTCTCACTTACATTTTGAATCCTGATTTGCACCCTAATCTGAAACATCTGGAAACCTGCATTGCTGCAAATGTTGGTAAAGCTGACACCCACAGAGGCACTAGGAACCTTTTAACGTGTGGCCTTTAAAAATGTGGTTTTAAAGCCATTTCTAGACCCTTTACAAATTTGCTGACTGCACTGAAAAACATACAAGTAATAAAACTTCTGTGACCATCTTTACAGAGCACCTAAAAAGAGAAGTGACATAAGATTTATTGATTCCAGAAATTAATGTTGTGTAGCACCAAAATATACTTTCCTTTGTGAAACAGAGTTCCCTGGGAGAAGACATTACATAGTAAACATGGAAACTTATTCTCTGTGGGTCTTACATAGACTTGCCATTGCCTTAGTGGCAGATTTCCTAACTCCCCCACCCCCACCCCCAATTAGAATTTGCTAACCTGGACATGACATTGGGTAGCTCTAGGAATCATCCAAATCTCTATGGTAAAAATTCCAGTGATTCATAGTGCTACCCTATGTCACTTCTGGGTTTTTCCAGGAAGTTGTCTAGTGGTGCAGAGGACCTCCCACATTTCCTACCCCCCCCCCTTCTGAGTAAAACCTAGTCTTTTTTGTTTGCCTGTTTTTGTTTGGTGGGGTTTTCATGACAAGAAAATTTCAAACTTTGGGATTGGCCCACATTCACCTAGCAAGCTTCCATGGCATGACTGGAGACTGTAGCCTGGGTTTCCCAGGTCCTAGTTTGACACCTTAACCATTATAAGAACATAAGAACATAAGAAAAAGCCAGCTGGATCAGACCAGAGTCCATCTAGTCCAGCTCTCTGCTACTCGCAGTGGCCCACCAGGTGCCTTTGGGAGCTCACGTGCAGGATGTGAAAGCAATGGCCTTCTGCGGCTGTTGCTCCCGATCACCTGGTCTGTTAAGGCATTTGCAATCTCAGATCAAAGAGGATCAAGATTGGTAGCCATAAATCGACTTCTCCTCCATAAATCTGTCCAAGCCCTTCTTAAAACTATCCAGGTTAGTGGCCATCACCACCTCCTGTGGCAGCATATTCCAAACACCAATCACACGTTGCGTGAAGAAGTGTTTCCTTTTATTAGTCCTAATTCTCCCCCCCAGCATTTTCAATGAGTGCCCCCTGGTTCTAGTATTGTGAGAAAGAGAGAAAAATTTCTCTCTGTCAACATTTTCTACCCCATGCATAATTTTATAGACTTCAATCATATCCCCCCTCAGACGTCTCCTCTCCAACCGCAAAGGATTGCTCTTCCTGGCCCAGTCTTCTTCTCCACTGCTTCTCCTCTCATATTATACCAGGCTAGCTCTCTAACCTAGTCTTAGAGATACTTTATACAATGTCAGGGGCATGATCCAATCACAATGAAGTCCCTTTAAGGTAATATCAATGGGGAAACTGAGCATGCATTTAAATTGTGACCATGGAACCAATAGGACTTAAATAAACTTTACTTTGGTTGAATGGAATATTCAGAATTTTAGGCATATAAGCCCTGCATCATCCATGACTTGATCATGGAAGGGAAGGCTGACCTGGCATGCATCAGAGACACCTGGGTGGGTGAGGTGGGCAGACCTGCACTTACCCAGCTGAGCCTCCCGGGGTTCCTGGTACAGCACCAACACAGACTTGAGGGGTAGAGTAGGTTGTGGCTATAGTTCCTAAAGAGAGACGATTGTTTCAACAGACACCCTTTGGGTGCTATTCCTGGGGTCAAGAGTGTGTTCCTTGCCTTGAACCAGAGAGACAGGACGGGTGCACTGTTGGTTTACTGCTCACCCCCTGTCTGCACTGAGTGAGGCACTCTCAAAGGCAGTGCTCGGGGCTCCCAGCTGGGAGACTTCAATGTCCATGCTAAGGATGCCTTGTGTGAAATAGTGCAGGACCTCATAGCCATCATGACAACTACAGACTGGCCTACACATGAAGAAGCGCATACAAGAAGAGTAGAAGAAGAGTTTGGATTTATATCCCAACTTTATCTCCTGTTAGGAGACTCAAGGTGGCTTACAAGCTCCTTTCCCTTCCTCTCCCCACAACAGACACCTTGTGAGATAGGTGGGGCTGAGAGAGTTCCAGCAGGAATGTAGGAGTGTGGAAACACATCTGACTCACCAGATAAGCCTCGACCACTCAGATGGAGGAGTGGGAAATCAAACCTGGTTCTCCAGATTAGAATCCATACTCTTGACCTAGTGTTCACAATGGAGCAAAGGGGTGGTGGAGTCAGGGGGATAGTATCTATGGGATTGAGATTCATTCCTACCTCAATGTAAATGCTTGCAACAATTAATCAATACTGCTAAAAGATATATATATATATATCTTATATATATATGTATATGTGTATATGTATATATGTATATATGTATATGTATACATACACATACACACACACACACACACACACACACATACATACATACATACATACATACATACATACATACATACATACATATATACATACATACATACATACACACATATGCATATGTGTGTGTGTGTGTGTGTGTGTGTGTATGTATGTGTGTGTGTGTGTGTGTGTGTATGGATGGATGGATGGATGGATGGATGGATGGATGGATGGATGGATGGATGGATGGATAACCAGCCTGCTATATGTAACCTGCCTTTTGGAACATTATTTCATTGATCTTTATGACTTCAGATGCTTCGTAGGTAACTAGGCTTCCCTTTAACCCATTAACAGACTCTGTTGTTGATCAGTAGCATTTATTGGGCTCAGGGTGGCAAACAACAACCATATAAACAACATAGCATAAATAATCATAAATTTATTACTACTACTACATAATCCCAGGAGATCTCCACCTGGAACTTAGTAACATTAAGATCCTTTAAAAATGTTACTTTCCTTTGTAAAGAACTGATTGTTTTCAGTCTCCAGCTTTGGGGGATCCAGCCTTACTGCTGTATGCCATCTTTCCTTCCTTTAGTCTGTGCTTTAATTTTCCAGTGCTTGAAGGCTGAGAGGATATCTGTCCCCCACTTGGTTTGGATGTCAATAGATTGTGGAAATCTCTCTGACTGGATTGGCTGTCAGATATTTTGAACCAATCCAGATGCAGATATATGTGGACCTACTGAAATGGGAGTGATTATGGAAATCAGATTCCTACCACCAATATGAAAAAAAAGACTATTTTACAATGGTGCAAAAGAGCAATTATGCATAGGAAAAAGTGAAACTCACTGATTGAAAGGTACAGTTTCCCTGGCTCAGAGCAGGACTGTCTTCAGGGAAATAATTATGTAATTTTTTAAGTGCAGTGGAAGGTGTTTTTTTTTTAATATGCCGTACTTGCATTCTTAGGCCCCACATTTCAGGCAGGAAAGATGACATCTATCATATTATTTCACTGCTCTCTTTACAAATTTACTTTAGATAGTTCACATTTCTTGCTGTCCTTGTGTTCTGCGAAGACACAGACCAGAGAATGGTGCGACATGTTTTAGATGCCTGAGGACGTTTGGGGTAGGGTTACAGTTACCAAGTCAGGGGTGGGTGTAACAGGGTCTCTTATGTTCAAGGCGAGGGAGAGATATTATCCCACCACTAGCCACCAATTGTAATGGGACAGGTGTGGCCTACAATCAAGGTTCCCACTAAACTGACCAGTGGGGTTTCCTCGGCCACCCAAAGTATCCCAAGCTAGTGTTCAGGGTTCTTCTTTTTACTCTGCTGCCACCATTAAAGAGAAGGAACTAGGAATCCCAAAACTGCTGCTGGCTGCCAAATATAATAAAGGATCCCACCTCACATTTGCTCTTGGTCTGAGGGGAATGTCCTTCAGAGTCCCATATACAAAAATGGAGGGAACTCAAAATTGGCTGGGATTCTAGTCTCTCAGACAGGCACTCTTCAACCTCTCACACACAAACGCAGGCTGGCACGAGGGTCACTTGAACACAACAAATGAAAGTTATTTTGAAAACAAAAGGAAGGCTTCATAACCTGGCTCAGAGAGGTACTAATGCTTGATGGTTTCAGAGAGGTTCTTTTCACTTAAAAGTTACAGAGCTTCAGATGTTACTTAGGTTTCACACAGAGAGAGACACACACACATGCAGGTGTCTTTTCAGGAACGATTTTGCTTTAGTTCTACTAACTTTCTTCACAGACAGACACTAGTCCTTTCTGATCCACAATCCACTGAATACACACACACACACAGTCTATGCCCCATGAGATTCTGGCATACAAACCTCCCTCTCTCACACTAACCCCAAACTGGCCTCACTGCCACTGGATCGAGCTTTTCCCAGGCTGGTGTTACACAGGGGTAGGGCAGACTCTAGGTCTGGACAGTATTCACTGTCAAGCCACTGACTGGCGCGTCACTTTGCACCAAACTCAGGGCCTCCTTTCTCTGACAAGCCTCCTCAGCTTGTAGAGTGACTGGACTTCTGTCAGCTAACACTGCTGAGACAGAATCCTTCAGTTCAGATCTGACAGACCGCTCTCTGCCAAACTCTGGCCCTTCCTGAATCTCCCTCCCAATCTTGACTCCTTCTGATCTCTGTATCAGAATCTTTTCAGAGAGAGTGTATCTGCTGACAGGCTCTGCTCTGTCTATTTATACTGCTCACACTTTAGCTCCTCCTAACTCTGGCCATAGGCAACTGTGCCTTTGCTCGACCAATCAAATGGGGTCTTTTGTATAGTGGAGCGTGCTGCCTTAACTCTGGCTGTTACTAAGGCCTTTTCATTAGGCCTTTCACACACACCAGCCCTTCAGGGTGGGGCAAGTCCATTACAGTGGGAAATTTCTGGAGACTGAGCAGGCATTGCTTGGGGAGGAGAGGGGGGGCTCCACTCCACGGCAGGTTATGCTGGAATAAAACTGTGTTAGTTTTCAAGGTGCCACCGAACTCCTGCTGTTGCTGTTGTTTTTGTCTCTGCAACAGACCAGCATGGCTATTCCTCTGGAATTTTTTACGTAGTTGTTCCTTCCAAACAGACAACAGGCAGCTGAGTCCACAGCTGAAGGCTACTTTGAAAATAAAGAAAACAAAATAAAAATGCTTCATTTCAAGAAAGAATAAATCAAACGGAATAATTCATTCATTTAGCCTTTATTTGGCATAAACAGTATAAAAAGTATAAAATCACATCTAAATCGCATCAAAATACAAACTTGCAACATATAACAAATTAAGTTGATTCATATATACTGTTGCTTGTGGGATATTTCCAGCAGAAAGTTCGCAGCCATTTCACAGAATGTAGCATCAGAATTATTTAATAAGAACAATAGTCTGCTTAGTTCATCCAGCTCGCTAGGTATCATAGAAAGCAACCTGGAGTATTTGACTCTAATACTTGCCGATTTAGGACAACGGAATAATTGGTGAGTTAATGTTTCTAATTGATTTGCACCACATGAACACACCCTTTTGCACATTTCTAGGTTGTTATATCTACCTCGTAGTATGGCAGAAGGAAAACATTGAAGCGAGTGAGTGAAAAACTCTTCTCTGATCCGGATTGGTCAGATGAGTACAGATAGGTGGCCATTCGGTTCTGTTGCAAGGGGATCGATACATGCAAAGTTGAACACGGCTTCCTCGCTGCCAGTGTTAAACAGTTCGATCCTCTCACCAACAACCTTTGTTTCAATAATCTATACGACTCTGAACAAGTTAAAGTTAGAAGGGAGTCAAGGGGTACACCAATTGACTCGATCTTCCTCTCTATCAGCGAGAACCATGAATTACTCTGGGTATCTGATAGTATTAGGTGAACCAGAGAGTGCCCATTATGTGTATAATGCAAGTGCAGCCAAAATTTAAAGGCTCTCGACCAAGCCCTGTAGACCAATGAATTTTGGCCCAGTTCTAAGCAGAGAGCCGCATAACATACGCAATTTGGAAGGCCCATGATTTTACGAAAAAATTTTTATTGAACCATATTCAAAGAGTCATCCACTGCGTTCAACCAAATGGGAACACCATATAGCAACTGAGCTTCTATTTTTGAATTAAAAACTTTGACTGCTGCTGGAACAAGGGCATGGCCCTTTCCATAATAGAAGCGCACAATGGCACAAACGGAATAATTCTGATGCTAAGAGAGCTCATGAATCTGTTTCAGCATTCTTCGTATCAAGTGATTTTGACATTGGTGAACACTGAAGCCAAGTCTGGCCCCTTCTGCACACGCAGAATAATGCACTTTCAATGCACTTTGCAGCTGGATTTTCCTGTGTGAAATAGCAAAATCCACTTGCAAACCATTGTGAAAGTGGATTGGAAGTGCATTCTTCTACATGCTTGGAAGGGGCCTCTGTTAACCAGTCATGGAGTTTTCTTGGGTTGTCAGTTGGGAAGTCCCTAGAGAAGGGGAGGTGGTGCCTGAATTGGGAAGCTGGGGCAGAGCTGGGGAGGAGAGAGAACTCAGTCAGGCAACATTTCCTGCAGGGGATTAACAGTCTCTGCAGTTGGGAGATCAGCTGTAATTTTGGAAGAAGTCCAGACCTCAAGTTGCCAGCTATGTGACAGGAAATTCCTGGTGAAGTAGTGGTGGAGACTGGGTGAGATGAACTTAGAGAGGTGTGGGACTTCAGCAAGGGTTAATGCCATAGTATATCCTCCAAAGAAGCCCTTTTCTCCAGACAATTGATCTCACGAAAACAGATCTTCAGACCCCTAGAGAAAACAGCAGATTTAAATGGCAAACTCTATGGTATACCATAGATTCTAGGTGAAATCTATCCCCATATACCCCCTCCACAGAGAGTGTCCCCATATTTCCAGGAATTACCCAGGGCAGAGTCTGCAGCCCCACTTAATCCCCACGAAGCATAGAGAAGCAACTAACAATCATATTAACTGTGTTCACAAGCTTCAGTAAACATATGATCAATCCATTTGCAGTGTGCACTTGATTGTTTTTAACATGATTGTGTAACTTGATTGTGTAACATTGTGCATGTTACATTCAATGCATGTTCAGGTGAATGTGTGATACAACCACACATTTATCCAGGGACTGGTCCCTTGTTCAGTAGCAAAGGGAATGTGTTTCTTTCAAACAGGAACACAAATGTTCACTGTAGCATAGGAACAGGGCTATTGTCCAAACTGGCTGCAGCCAAACATTGGATATTACTATATTGGTGCCCTATAGAAATCATTCACAACTGGATTTTCCTGTAAGAAAAGCCAGTCAAATTGTAAACAATCACCACAGTAACACAACTTTCAGTGTCATGCATTCTGAATTCTTTTACAATACAACCTTGTTCTTTTGAGGGGGATCTATATTTTGCAACTAGATCCCCCCCCCCATCCTATCCAGTGAAAACGGGGCAAACTTTTGGATTCCAATTTGGCCTGGTGATCTGGGCCTCACAGAATGGCTCTAGGGCCCAAATCCAATTTGCAGGTGGCAAGGTCACTCTTTCTGCGTACAATAAAGCACTCTCCTCCTAACTACCACACGACCTCCCCCAAATGCCCCAGAATCTCCTAGATTTAATTCTGCTGAGCCACTTAAGGCTACTGAAACATGCCCTAGCAAAACCTTTGTAGTTTCCCTGTATAAACCAAACACCAATTCAGTGGGAGATGACAGATTACTTCATATAGCATGCAAGCAAGCCCAGACAATAGCCGTACCCATGACTGATTGCTTTGCTGTAACCCACTTTATGTTAAATGCATTCTTGCTGTTCAATTCCACAACTGTAATTTTGTTCTTCTGCATCGCTCAGCCCTCTATGGACTAACCAGGTTCCTTCAGTAATGATTTCTTTTCTATTGTATTGTTTTCTGCATAATCAAGTTGGTAGGTAGGGGTTTAGGTGACACCACCATCTGTCAAGTTCATTTGCTCTGAAAATGCATGGCATAATGGCCCCGACAACTTGGGGCTATCTGTTATAAAGGGAGAATATCAGCTTTTGCCCGGCCTCCCTTTATTGTTCTCTTCAAATTATTATTTTTTGCCCCCGTTTGCCTTACAAAATGTATAAAAGTCCCTCAATATGACTGATGAGGATTTTCTTTTGGGGGAAAAAGAATACCCATCACATGATTGCCTTGAATTGCAATGTATGCAAGCAATCCAATTAAGGAAAACGAAACTAACATTTCAGCTAATGCAGCTGTCTTGAAATTAGAGAGGCTGCTGCTAACCAGCAGCGCCAGAGAGTTATCGCCACTGTTTTCTGTGACATGCTCAGCGCTTCTGTCTTGAAGTTTGCATAATGTAGAAAGGGAAGGTAGGCCGGGTGATGCTGAGAAGAGAGGGAGAAAACAGTGATTCATTTCCCTTTGCTCAAATGAAAGAGCTCATAATAATGCTGATAAAACTTTTATCAAATGGGGACTGTTTACTGAACTGACACATTTTCCAAGGGAGGAGGAACATTTTAAAAAAACAGCTTGCTGTGAAGGCGTTCAGTTTTAGCTAAGTATATAGCTGAACTAGGCTAAAACTGTTTGCAGGGGGTCCTCTCCGGATACATTCCCCCCCCCTCAAAAGACAAAGGAGCAGCCTGGCTGATTTTGGACCAAACCGAAGTGAGATGCCTGAAATGGGTGGCAATCCTACAGTGGACAATCACCAGTGGCCACAACCCTGTGTGAGTTCAGGCAACCAGGGCTGCTACGGTTGGAGTCTTCCCACCTCTGGGTTCTGCACTTCCAAGACGGCTTGGTGGAGCAGTTGCGGGGGTGGGGAGGAATGAGAGAAAAAGACATTTCGCTTCTGGTAAAGTACCTGAAAGTGACATTGTTGCACCATGGCTGTGCTGGAGGAATTGCTCCAAGTCTAGGGTCAAGTCCGCACAGCAAATATATAACGGGTTGCAGTCGTGATAAACAAACCTGTTTCCCTGTTTTTCCATTCACATGCATGCCGTGCAGGCAGCAATTGGAACCCATGGAAACAGTCCGGGTTGCTTTTGCACCTTCATACAGAGACGCCTCTCTTTTTAAAAAATTTCAGGCAAAATGTGTGTAGCTGCGCAGGCATACAGAAATGAAAGGGCCATAAAATATTGGCTGCATATACATTTTCTAGGGGGATCCAATAGCTATATTCCCTCTCTGTTACCAGATCACTTTATTTCAGAATAGTGTACTTTAATCTTTAGAAAGGTTGAAGCTATTGGTTTCCCCTTGGAATCACTCCTTATGCTCACAAAGGTGGAAGCCTTCAGACTAGTTAAGAATAGGCTCTTGGATCTTGAGTTTCATAATTTGACTCGTGCTGCCAAGACAACCTGTTCTCTGACTACATTATTAATCCCATGCGAGCGTGGAATTATGGCAGCATATCTTTGTCTGCTGATTAATCCCACCCAGAGGAGAGCCTTGGCTACTGCAAGATGTCATGTGCTGCCATCAGCTCTGCTGGAGGGAAGATTTAAGAATATGGAACGTTCTAAAAGAGTTTGTTCATGTGATAGGACTACGGTCGAAACACTTGACCATTCTTTGTTTCTATGCCCTAAATACAATAAGATACGCATGAAATACATGAACTCCATTTTCTTGCAATGTTCTCAGTGGCATCAGTGTTATAAGATACCCAATCTCCTGAACAGCTCTGCTGTGCTCTTTTGTGAAACTGTTGCAAATTTTATACTGGAAATTAGTAATTTTAACTGCACTTCTTCACCTTGTTTTGTTTTAAAATGTTGTCCTGTTTTATATGCCAATCAAGGCGTGTGTTGTTGTTCATACAGAAATGAACCCCCGCACCATGCCAATCTTCCCACAATGTGACCAGCTGCCCCTGCGTGGCTAAACAGAGGCAACCTGCCAAAAATAATTAAAAAGGAAAATGGGCCTCCCTTCAATGCCTGGGCAATGGCTGGTGGATTCTCCATGACCATGGATGGCACAGTGGAAGGGAGGGAAATAAAGCACATCTTGCCTGGTCGTTCATGTGGGAGTGTCTCCAATCCCAGATTTTTCAAAAGGATCACCAGTTTAGCAATTTGAGAAAAACATGGGTTGGGGAAACTAAAATGGGGCAGAATCATTTTGGTGGTGGGACCTGTGTGAAGTCCCCCTCGAACAGATCGTACGCCGCTCTACCCCCATCTCTTTTGGCCCATGCAGAATTGACCCATGTGGTTTTGTACTATGTATCTGGTACATTTGTATCTGGAAAATTTCTAGAGCATTGCTGATACAAGACTTCCAGACATGTAACCAAATGTCAAGTCATAGTGCTGCATGCTGCACTGCTCCCAAGCGCTACCTTAAAATGCTCCTGGAGGCTATCTGCAGTTCAGCTGGCAACCCTACATGCACTTAAATTGGGAATAATAAAACCAATACATGGCTGAATTATTTATTTGATATGCTTTCCACTTTTCCAACTATTGTCTCCCAAAAAGCCTGACTTCAATATAAAGGGTACAGGGGACTAGGCCTCAGGTACTTTCTACATGAGCCAAAAACAATGCCCCAGGCATGATAAAAACAGCGTTCCTGAGGCACACTTCACACAGCTGCCGCCTCCAAAATGAGACAACATCGTGCTTCCCCCACTCGCGCCCCAACCAGTGGGAAAACACTGTTTTTAAAACTCACTCAATGAGCGAGGTTTTTCAAAAGCAGCATTTTGCAATTGGTTTATTATGTGTTCTGCTAAAATCAGCAACCTGGACACGGAATATTATTTGAAAACACAGAAATTCTGGACCACTCTGACAACCACTATGTCAGACTACACAGAGAAGCCATTGTAATCCACAAGCACATGGACAATTTCAACAGAAAGGAAGAAACATGAAAATGAACAGAATTTGGCTGCTAGTTTTGAAAAACACTAGAGTCAAGACAGTGACTAATCAGCTCCACACAGGCACAGGATGACTACAGATAATCAAAGGGAACAAAGGCCAGACTACTTCTATTCAGATGCCTCACCTATTGACCTTGCTATCTCCATTGTTACTCATTTGCCAGGCCACTCCTATTCAGATGCCCTCACCTATTGACCTTTACTCACAGGTATATATACTCCGCTTGCTTTCCTTTCCAACTATCAGATCCTCTGAAGATGCCAGCCACAGATGCAGGCAAAACATCAAGAGAGAATGCTGCTAGAAAACGGCCATACAGCCTGGAAACCACACAGCACCCCAGTTGTTTCAAGTGTTTGCTGTTTTCTGCCAGCCATGAAGTATCATCAGCATATCTCAAACTGTTAATGTTCCTTCCTCCACTTCTCACTCCACCTTCATGTAAATCTAATCCAGCTTCCCCAATGACATGTTCTGCATACAGATTAAACAGGCAGGGAGATAAAATACATTCTTGTCTGACACCTTTACCAATTGGAAACCATCCTTTTTCTCCATACTGGATCCTAACAGTAGCCTCTGAGTCTTGTCCAAAGTATGTGTTGTGCACCCAAACAATCAGATGCTATGGGACACCCATTTCTTTTAAAACCAGCCATGGCTTTTCATGATCCACACAGTAAAAAGTGTTGGTGTAATCCATGAAACACCACCTGATTTTCTTCATAAATTATCTTGTATGCACTAGTAACCAACATAAATTTGAAGTGGTCTCACACGCCCCTTCCTTTTCTGAATCCAGCTTAAACATTATTATTGATTATTGAGCGGGAGGAATTCTAGTTTTCAAAGAAAACACTTCAACAGCCTGCACAAAATGGCAACATAGCTCTTTGGAACAATTCTATCATAAAAAATATTAGCATACGTATACATCATTTAGCTGACAAATGTCATAGTGATAGAATTTAAATAGGAAATATTCCTATGTATCTTGAAGCATAATAGGAACAACCTTTATAATGCTGCCACATCAGAGGTGTGGAGAAGACAAGTATATTATTATGCAGCAGAGGAAAACAAGGTTCGCTGGGAAAAGATAACTTTTTAAAATAAATTCTTATTCAGGGACGAACACGTGAGAAAAACAAAATGTGTGGGGCTGAGGTCGGAACTGTGCTTTACAAGAAACACAGAACTGCCTAAAGATTATCTCCCTGAATCAAAACCTCCTTATTCTCCTCCATAATGTATCGTGAAGCTGACCTTCCACCCTGATGTTCTGCCATTCACACATTTGTTTTTCTGCCAATCACCAGAATAGGCAGCCCCCTGGCATGCTCGGAAAACCCCCTTTTATGGACTAAGAAGAACTAAGTCCTTTGAGGGGACGGGAATTAAATGTTAAGCACAGTATGACGATGTGGTCAAAACAAGTGTGCTCAGGTTCGGAATAAGACAGGATTTGTTAAGAAAATATTCATTTCATTATTTTTAGGGGCGAAAAACAGGAATACTTCCATACATTCAACACTGTCCAACAGATTTATTTCCCTCTCAAACATTTCCCACAAATTTGCCAGAAGCTTCTGCCTACCTCTATGGAATGGGTAATCTCCCACCTGTTGAGCATTAATATGGTGTACAGAATGGCAGATTTATGAGTTGATCCAAAGACAAGCATGAAACAATACATTTCCCCATTGCTTAATAGAGACTCGGCATGAGATGAACTAATACATTACTGTAGCCGAGCCCTCTTGTTAGCTGTTTCCCTTCCCTGAATTAAAATGAAAGGAAGGGAAAAGGAAGAAGGGATTCATCCTGCATTGTATACACTCAGCCCAGCTACTGAACCTTTAAAGTTTATTAAAGTTTATCGACCGTGTGTATACATTTCTGGATGGAGGCTCAATCAGTTCTCTCCAAGCTGGAACATTGCATTAAGATTCAGAGCCTCACTGTGGCTCTCGTGGACTCCAACTGAGCTACAGGTAGCAGAAGTCTCCTTCAATTAGACATAATCATCACTCACCGTCAATAATTGTGCTAAAGGCAGCTTTCAAATCTGCGAGGGATTCACATTTAATGTACTGATTCAGCTTGTCTGAGCCAAATTCACTGTGTACTGAAACCAAAGCAATTTAGATCTTGCCTACGGCCCTTCTGGCAGTTCATCTAGTACTCAACACTGTTAGGACTGTGAGATACAATTTAATCAGAGACATCTGTGCACAGAGAGGACCTTTTTCCCCCCATTGCTGAGAAAAAAACCCCTAAGTAATGGCTAAGCGGCAGTTTTATGTGGAGAGCTAGATCTTATCTCTTCCTTGAAAAATAAAACATTTAAGACAGAGCAGAAAGCCATTTTTTTTTAAAAAAATGAAATCTTGGGCGTAGGAAATGCATGCTATGGGTACGTGTAGATTTTTCTTTCTTTCTCCAAATGGCATCAAGTATCTTTGAGTTCTGATTGTGGACAAACCATTGAAAGACATTTCAACTTTTACCATCAGCTGCAACTCACTCTGAATATTTTAAACATCTAACCATGCCATTAAAAGCAGACTTAACACCCTTCTAAGCCTAGCAAAGTTAAAGGGCTTAGAAGGCAGGGCTACCAAACCCGCACTGGGCTGCCAAATCCCCCACCCTTAGCTGCTGCCTCCTGCTGTCCATCAGCTGGCCAAGGAGAGGCCTAGCCCAACAGGGTAATGATGTTGCTTGTGGCATGGCATCATCACTTCTAATATGCTTTGGAAATGATGTCATCATGTTGCTGGTGACATGGCATGCTCTTGTGTTTCAGCAAAAACTCTATGGTAAAACAGCTTCTACTTTGGCATTTTTGCCCAGTTATTCCATATTGACAGCAATGCAATAACATAACTTCCTGTGGATGCTGAAAGTGATGTCACCACCACTGTTGCAACAATGCCAGGCTAGGGCGCACAAGGCTCCCAGTAAGTCCCCCATTTAAGTGGGCATTACAGAGACATGGTGGAATGAGGAGAACCAGTGGGATGCTGTTATACCAGGCTACAGGCTCTATAGGAAGGATAGGACAGGGCGCATTGGGGGTGGAGTTGCCCTTTACATCAAAGAGAGCATAGTATCACATAAAATAGACAATGCAAGGGGAGCTGGTTCCCCTACAGAATCACTGTGGATATCAATACCAGGTGTGAAGGACAGTTTAATATTAGGAATATATTATTGTCCCCCTGACCAAAGTGCACCAGAGGATTCTGAGATGGAAAAAGAAATTAGAGAGGCCAACAAAAACAAAAATGTAGTGGTAAGGGGTGATTTTAACTATCCCCATATAAACTGGAAAAATGCATGTTCAGGTCATAGTAAGGAGAGAGCATTCCTGGATATGCTAAATGACTGTGGCTTAGAGCAGATGGTTGTGGAACCAACCAGGGGAGAGGTGATCCTAGATCTAATTCTATGTGGGACCCAGGACCTGGTGCAGGAAATCTGTGTTGTTGAGCCGATAGGGAACAGTGACCACAATGCTGTCAGATTCAGTATCTCAGCATGCGAACAAGTGGCAACTACTAATGTAGTAACATTCGCCTTCAAAAAGGGAAATTTCTCAAAGATGAGGGGGATAGTGTGCAGGAAGCTGAAAGGGAAAATTAAGAGAGTCAAAAATGTCCAAGGTGCTTGGAAGTTATTTAAAAACACAGTCTTAAAAGCTCAGCTGGAATGTGTTCCACAGGTTAGGAAAGGCAGCACCCAGTCCAAAAGAAAGCCACCATGGTTAACAAGAGAGGTTGAGGAAATTATCAGAAAAAAGAAAATGTCTTTTAGAAAATGGAAGTCCAGTTTGGCTGATGAAGAATATGAGAGGGAACACAAATGGTGGCAAAAGAGAAGCAAGTTAGCTGTAAGGGAGGCAAAAAAGGATTATGAGGAACGCATGGCTGCGAACATCAAGACCAGCAACAAACAGTTCTTCAAGTACCTCAAAAGCAGGAAGCCAGCAAGGGAAGCGGTAGGCCAGTTAGATGACAAAGGAACAAAGGGTGTGCTAAAAGATGGCAGGGAGATTGCAGAGAAGCTGAATGAATTCTTTGCATCTGTCTTCACCCAAGAGGAGGTGAGGAAAATTCCTGCACCTGAACCAAGCTTCTTAGGAGGCGAATCCGAGGAACAAGCGAAGATAGTGGTAGACAAGGAAGAAGTTCTGGCAGCCATTGATAAACTAAATGTTACCAAATCCCCTGGCCCAGATTGCATTCACCCAAGAGTTCTTAAAGAGCTCAAGCATGAAATTGCTGATCTTCTCACTTTAATATGCAACTTATCCCTGGAATCAGGCTCCATCCCTGAAGACTGGAAGATGGCCAATGTCACACCAATCTTTAAGAAAGGATCTAGGGGGGACCTGGGAAATTACAGGCCAGTCAGTTTGACATCTGTTCCTGGCAAATTAGTAGAATCTATCATTAAAGATAAAATTATAAAACATGTAGAAAAGCAAGACCTGCTGAGAAAGAGTCAGCATGGCTTTTGCAGAGGCAAATCCTTGTCTTACAAACTTACTAGAGTTCTTTGAGGGTGTAAACAGGCATGTGGACAGGGGTGAACCAGTGGACATTGTCTACTTGGGTTTCCAAAAGGCTTTTGACAAAGTTCCTCACCAGAGACTGTTGAGAAAACTCAGCAATGAAGGAATAAGAGGGGAAGTCCTCCTATGGATTAAAAACTGGTTGAGAAACAGGAAACAAAGAGTGGGTGTAAATGGGAAGTTCTCACAATGGAGAGATGTCGGGAGTGGTGTCCCCCAAGGATCCGTTTTGGGACCAGTGCTCTTTAACCTATTCATAAATGACCTGGAAGTAGGGGTGGGTAGCGTGGTGGCCAAGTTTGCAGATGATACCAAATTATGTAGGGTGGTGAGAACCACAAAGGATTGCGAAGAGCTCCAAGCGGACCTTGATAAATTAGGTGAGTGGGCTCAGAAATGGCAGTTCCATGTAGCAAAATGTAAAGTGATACACATAGGGGCAAAAAATCCAAACTTCACATACACGCTACAGGGGTCAGTGCTATCAGTCACAGACCAGGAAAGGGATTTGGGCGTCTTAGTTGATAGTTCCATGGGAATGTCAACTCAATGCATGGCAGATGTAAAAAAGGCAAACTCTATGCTGGGGATCATTAGAAAAGGAATTGAAAATAAAACTGCAAAGATTGTCATGCCCTTATAGAAAGCAGTGGTGCGACCGCACTTGGAGTACTGTGTCCAGTTCTGGTCGCCGCATCTCAAAAAGGATATTGAGGAGATAGAAAAAGTGCAGAGAAGGGCAACAAGGATGATTGAGGGACTGGAGCACCTTCCCTATGAGGAGAGGCTGCAGCGTTTGGGACTCTTTAGTTTGGAGAGGAGGTGGCTGAGGGGGGATGGTTGTCCGTTTGACTATAATTGCTGTGTGAATACTGACTCTGGTATTCTTGGCTTAATGTCAGAACCCCCAGTAAAACGACAAACTCGTATTGTAGAACAGCAGTTTATTGAAACGATGGGTCTGCAGTTGGCAAAGCTAAGAATACCAGAGTCAGTATTCACACAGCAATTATAGTCAAACGGACAACCCCCGCCCCCATGGGAAAGAGCGCCCCACATAGAATGCATGTAGATAACAGTGAGAGAACCAGTCCGTGACCTTGAAGACACCTGCGATGTGCAGACATTCCACAGCAGCTAGAAAAGACAGTTAGAAACAGCATTAACCCTTACCCCCCTCCCCACAGTGAGAATTAAAGCAGCAAAAGCGATCCCTTTATTTAGGCCTCCTGACAGAAGTCTACAAAATTATGCATGGAGTAGAAAATGTTGACAGAAAGAAATTTTTCTCTCTTTCTCACAATACTAGAACCAGGGGGCATACATTGAAAATGCTGGGGGGAAGAATTAGGACTAATAAAAGGAAACACTTCTTCACGCAACGTGTGATTGGTGTTTGGAATATGCTGCCACAGGAGGTGGGGATGGCCACTAACCTGGATAGCTTTAAAAGGGGCTTGGAGAGATTTATGGAGGAGAAGTCGATTTATGGCTACCAATCTTGATCCTCCTTGATCTGAGATTGCAAATGCCTCAACAGACCAGGTGATCGGGAGCAACAGCCGCAGAAGGCCATTGCTTTCACATCCTGCACGTGAGCTCCCAAAGGCACCTGGTGGGCCACTGGACTAGATGGACTCTGGTCTGATCCAGCTGGCCTGTTCTTATGTTCTTATGTTCTTAGATTTCACAGGTGCCAGATCTTTAGCTGGTTTTTGGGCTTCATTACAATTCGAGCCTCACCTCAGCTGGATGAAAGATTAGGAAGGGGGTAGTGGGGACTTATGCATTACCTAGGTTCAGCTGAGAAGTTCTTGGAGAAGGCAAGGATTTATATGACCAGCATGTAAATTCAAGTGAAGAACAATATATCGTGACTCAAAACCATCTGGACACAAAAGAGGTTCAGGTTAGTAAAGAGCTGGAATGAGCTAGTGGGCTTTCTAGGAGCTAGCTAGCTAGGCAGCTCGCACTTGAGCTCTAGAGAGAGTGAGTGTGTGTGTGGCTGGAACTTGGAGTGCACTGTACTTTTATACCCCATAGCATAGTCTGAGGAGGGAGCAAGGAGCTCTCTTCCTGGATTTCTTGGATTTCCATGCTGGGATTGCTGGGTTGAGCTAATTAGCAGCTCATCTATTGTTTTCTAAATGTTGGGACAGTAGAGCCAATTGTCTTCTGATTGAAACAGGGGTAGCCTTAATGGCTTGGGCAGAGTTTCTTTTAGGAGTCTCTGTCCAGATATGTTATTTAAATTTGACTGAGGCTTGAGTGGATCAGGGAAGGAACAATTGTAAACAATTGTTGATGGTTGCTAAAGGCGTTTAGATAAAAAATTTGTGTCAAGGTGTATCCCAGTTCTTTTGTGTTACAGCAACCTTGGCAGGGTGTGGTAATCAAGAAACATATCCATGAAGCTTTCAGTCTCTGGTAACTGGAGTAACTCATTCAGTGGTTTAATTTTTCTAACAGGCCTTTTTGCACTTGGCCTGTTTTTGGTCTGGACACTCTGCTACACACACATATGGCATTTGCTGGCATTTGCCAGAACATATTGTGTGAAAAAATCATATTAAATCAATTATTTAATAAAGTGTGGTAAAAAGGGTAGGGCAACACCATCCCTCCAATGTGGATCCACCCAGGACGTTATGCCCCCCGCCCTGTGGGCACTACGCCACTGATCTTCACCATGAGCCCAAACCCATAAAGGGTAGCACATGATGAATTTCTGAGGAAAGACTATTCCAGAGCATGAAGGCAATCAAGGAGAAAATCCTTCCATGTGCCCCTGGCCACCCTACACCTCACCAGGGGGAGGTACCACCAGGGGTTCCTTCCCCTGTGAACTCAGTGCCCAGGCAGTGACATTCGGACCCAGGCACCCCTTTAATAGTGTGTTCAAATATTTTCCCCTCCCAAACCATCCATCTTGGTCCTTGGTAAGTGATAAATCCACACTCAATGAGATTTCCTGATTGCATTTTTTAAAACAATGAAGAAAAACTTTTTTGTGCAATAGGGTTCAAAATGACCCATTTAAGCAATTCTTCCCTTACTATTTTTCAAATACATCTCCTATTTGTTTGGTATTTCTATTAAAATAGACCCTTTTCCACTGTTCTTGAACATGGCAGTTTCCAAGCAGTGGCTGGATAAACCCTTGTCAGGGATGGCTGAGGCTGATCTTGAATTGAACAGGGGGATGGACTAGATGGCCTCTATTGACCCTTCCAACTTTATGATTATATGGACATAAAATTGTCTGAAAATCTCACAATAAGACAGGAGCTATAATCCCTGATTAGATAATTTTCCATTATGTCCTGAAGCCTGTGAATGAGTTCCGGCACACTAGATAGTCCCCACTATATGATCACTTTCTCTTCCATTAAAACTTCCATTTGTGCAAGATCAAAGGCTTTCAATAAGCCCTTAACAGAAAAGGAAACATGCTCTGCAGCTGTCTTGCATGCATGGAAATCATCCATGTCCTTGTCTCCATTACAGTAAGATATATTGAATGATCTAGACCAGTGGTTCCCAAACTTATTTGGCCTACCGCCCCCTTTCCAGAAAAAAATATTACTTAGCGCCCCCTGGAAATTATTTTTTTAAAAAATTAATAGCAATTAAACAGAAAGATATATGTATTAATGTTTCTACCTGTGGCCATCACTGCCCCCCTGGATTCCTGCAGCACCCACCAGGGGGCGGTGGCGCCCACTTTGGGGATCACTGATCTAGACCCATATTGTGCAGGTACATAAGTGTTGTACAGTTGCAACTGATTCATAGGGACTCCCGGTGGGGGTCTTTCAAGGTAAGTGAAAAGTAAAACTAGTTTGGGGTGCCTTCCTTCCATGGTGGCCAATTCCAATCCTGCTCTGCTTTTGAGATGTATACCATGTTGGTTTCTCCCCCAGATTCTTACATAGGGCTGGGCACTGGGACATCATTTTGACCTCCATGGGTGGGAGAAGGTAGTGAAGGGCTCATTCCACACATGCAGAATAATGCACTTTCAAATTGCTTTCAGTGCTCTTTGAAGCTGTGCGGAATAGCAAAATCCACTTGCAAACAGTTGTGAAAGTGGTTTGAAAACGCATTATTTTGCATGTGCGGAAGGGGCCAAGGACTTTCTGAATGTTGCTGCTGCTGTTTTTTTACTGCATACACATTATCTTGCTAGGACTGATGCCAGTTTGAACCTATAATGAGAATAAAATCACTTTCATTCAAAATTATCATTAACCTTTGGTGTGGGGAGGAGAGTCTTAGACGTTCCATTAAGAATTCGTGATTTCCTTCCTGGATCTTTTTAGTAATACACATGCACGCTTGTAACGAGAACAAGGTAGCAATCACCTAGCCAAATATAAAAGTTGGAAAAGGCCCCATTTTGAGCCACAGGTCAGCAGCTGACTGCTTTGTCAAACAGGTCACCAATCCTGCCTTGAAAGCGTTACACTATCCACACAGAAAGTGACAAGTTCAACGATAATTAGCTGCATCTTTATGGCACGTTTAATTTTCATGATGCTGCAGTCGCTTCTGACAACCGGATCACAAAGGCAATAGAGTTGAAAGCGACTAACCTTTTAGGTTAACTGTAATTAGAGCACCCTTAAATTAGGCCTCTAATGGGTAATAAGATCATTATTGTTTAGGTCAGCTTCTGCTAATTTAGTTTTGTGTACTGCAGGTGTTTTGCTCAACTTACGACAGCAGCGGTATATTATTAAGGCACATATACTCACACTGCGTGATGCAGCCAATGTTCCCTAGTACTCCAGTTGGACATATCTTAGAAGTCTTCTTAACAAGGGGGAAAGGACATTGGGCAGCAATGTTGTTCTTCATTTCACATTCTGATTAACAAGCATACAGACAGCAGCTTTCCAAACAAAGCTTAATGTTTAGGGACCAGTTAATGTTGCCTTCAAGGTGGGTTGGTGGTCAGCTGGACAGAATGAACTCTGAACTAGTTACAGTACAAGTATACAGTGACTGCTGAAGTTGGTGTTGCACAAGAAAATTTACTTTTGCATCATGGCTTGGGGGGAATTGACAAAATGGGATGTGTAGTTGGGGGGGGGGGCTAGCATCCATGCCAACTGTCTTGGTTTTTTATTTGAGAAAAAGACAAACTTTAAAATACACAGTCAAGTGAACAAAGTCCCCAAATGCAGAGACGAATAACAATGGTACTAATAAACATATCGGTTTTAGTTAAATAAAGGAAAGGAAAGGAAAGGAAAGATAAAAGCAAAGAAGATTAAAGAAGAGAGAAAAGGAGAATAAACAATCAAACCAAAATAAAAGTGATTTTGAAAAATTTCAACAAAAACAGAAAAGAACAATTGATATAAATTCTTCATTACATAAAGCTTCCAGCCATACTGTTAAAAAAAAACACTCTGGCTCATTCCACACATGCAGAATAATGCACTTTCAAACTGCTTTCAGTGCTCTTTGAAGCTGTGCTGAATAGCAAAATCCACTTGCAAACAGTTGTGAAAGTGGTTTGAAAACGCATTATTTTGCGTGTGCGGAAGGGGCCTCTAATTCAATATCATACCTTATATACTGATTTGCCTAGTCAGTACATTAAATCTATATCTGAAACAGAATTATCTTAATTGACTTATTATATCAAACAAAAAACAGAGAAAATAAATTATCTATTACATTTTCTATGACACTTTAATCAGTTATAACGAACTGACATGTGATAGTAATTTCTTACTGAAATCTCTAAATCTATACCCATATTGATATTTTTCATTTCTTCGATAAGTGAAATATTTAAATTTAATTTGTTTAACTGTCATAACCCTATAATAAGAAATAATCAGTTTCCAAGTCTTTTCAAATTGATCCACTTCATCTCACAGTATCCAGGTCAATCTGTTCAATTCCATTGTCTCTAAAATCTTCTGTTCCCATTCTTCCATTGAAGCATTTTTTCTTTTCCAATTTCTTGCTAATTCTTTTCTTGCTAATGTTATCAAATAAAGGAATAACTTATCATATTTCAAAATTTTCTTGTCCACTGACAGATCCAACAAAATGAATTCTGGATTCATCTTAACTTTAACTTTGAATTCTTTTTCCATGGATGATTTTATCTCTTTCCAGAATTTTTGAATTATTGGGCAATCCCACCACATGTGCATGAATGTTCTTGGTTTTTTTCATTGCATTTCTGGCAATAATCATTTGAAATTTTGTTCATTTTCATTATTTGTGATGGGGTATAGTACCATCTATGAAATAACTTCAGGCTATTTTCTTTCAAGTTCACCGACAACGTAAATTTATTATTTCTCCTCCAAATTTTTGTTCATTCTTCTAAATTGATATTTCTCTTTATGTCAGTTGCCCATCTAATCACTGATTCTTTCAGTTTTTAATTCTAATAGCATTTTGTACATTTTACTAACCAGCATTTTATCTTTACACAGTTTTTCTTCAAATGTGGCATGTTTAATATATCATTTTTTCCATTTAGAATATCCCTATAAGTTGGCCAATTCCAACTTTCATAATATTCTTTAATTTGGAGTGATTCCTCCCTCAGTATCCATCCTAGTGTTTTTGTGTAAAATCTAATTTTGTATTTATTCCATATCTTAATAAGAAAATTCCTAATTAAATGATTTTTAAATTGTTTCTGTTCTAAATTGTTTTTATTTGCCCAGAGGTATGCATTCCAGTCTCCTAATAACTTGTAACCTTCAAGAGTTAATAATCTTGGATCTCTTACAGTTATCCAGTCTTTTAGCCAAACTACAGCATTGGCCTTATGGTAAGTTTGTAGATCTGATAGGCCTAATCTTCCCCTCATTTTCTCATCAATCATTATTGTATATTTTATTCTGGCTCTATTATTTTTCCAATTAAATTTAGTTATGTCCTTTTTCCATTCATCAAAAATATTATTTGGTACAGAGACTGGCAAATTGTGAAAGAGATACATCATTATTTTTGATCAACACTATCCTACCTAGGAAGGGAATTTGGGTCTTTCCCCATCTATCCAGGTCTCCCTTAATTTTTTCCCAGATTTTTAATACTTTTCAATTATTATTTTCAAATAATTTAATATTTTTGTTCTAATATTATACCAAGGTATTTAATCGTCTTTCCCACACTATATCCTGAAATCTCCATCAAATGTCCATCAAATTAATTCTTTCTTTTTCCAACATATTTTTGTTAAAATTTTTAGTTTTCTTACTATTTATTTTCAAGCCTGATAAATTTCCAAATCCTCTAATTTGCTTTTGTATAAACTGATTGTTCTCGATTGGGTTTTCTATGAAAAGAACTAAATCATCTGCATAAGCTTCATCAACCTCCATCTCATCCTTCTGCTATGAAAGGCAGCACATGGCAGGTGGGGCAGTCACCGTGGGTGATGCTCACAGTCAGCTGTTCAGTGAAAAATGGTAAAACAAGGCATCCATATTTGTGTGGTGTTATGTGTCATCAAGCTGCTTTTGACTGCCAGTGATTTTATAAATTAGTGACCTTCAAAACATCCTATCACGAATTGCCCTGCTCAGGCCTTGCAAGCTGAGAACTGTGACTTCCTTTATCAAATCAATCCACCTCACGTTGGGTCTTCCTTTTTTTCCTACTGCATTCAACGTTCCCAAGTCATACTGCCTTTTGAATTGAGCCTGATCTTCTCATATTTAGAGTAGGGATACTTCTGAACTTCTCCACATGTGAATTTCACCTTACATTTTGGAGTACCATAATCAAACCTTCAAATCACCAAAAGTCCATACCTGAGCCAGGTAAAACGTCTTTTTCCTGGTGCACCAGGCCATGAAGCTGACTGTGTTTAACTGTCACCCTTAGAATGTTCGTGCAGCATGTCTGTGGCCTGAGGGGTTGGTATGCCCTTACAATGTTCACGCAAATGCCCAGAGATGAGCAGTGAAAACAGTAAATAGGTAATGCTGTTAGGTAATATGAGTGGAAGTGAAACACATACACACTTTGCCATGTGAGACGTCAGGTGGGGTTCCCCCACACATACACGCAGGTAACTTTCACTCTCTGTGCCTCACCCAATGCTACCACACAGCATACATACTCTCATACACTTCCAGCTCATCCTCACACACTTCACTCTGCCCTCCCTCACATCCAACCACCACTTACCCACTTCCTCACCCATATTCACCACAGCTCTCTTTTACCAAAAGCGAGCTGGAGTTTGCCTTTTTCTTCAAAGAAAATCCACAGGGTGGGGGCAAACTGGCTCCACTTCTTTTGCATGTGGCCCTTTAAGAACCCAGGGAGCTGGCTTCGATCTGAGTGCCTCACCACCCTGCCTCTGCTGCCTGACTGGGATAGCCTCCTTGCCCCAGTTCTGCCTTACCCAAGCCAAGACTGTGCGGGTCAACCAGCCTCATGGACAGTGGGATTTGCACTCTGGATAGTTCCGTTGTGGAATGGAAAAGGTTACCTTATACTAAAAAAAAGACACCACCATATAACAATGTGAATTGAAAAGGGAAAGAGGGATTTCATTTGACCACCCCAAAAGGCTATGCTGCAGATCATTGGACCTGCATGGACATCTGTGTGGGTTGCAGACTGTGATGAGAAGGACAATTGCCACAGCAATGCATGGCTGGGCCCCGCTAGTTACAAATATAAAGCTGTATTAAGTACTTTCTCTGGACATAGGAAACTCTTAATTTGAATAAAATCAGCTGAAGGTGAACATACCATATTCTTTGAAATGACATCTAGATGTTACTAGATACACTGTAAAAATGTTAATGAAGTTCAGATGCAGAGGGAAAGCCTTTCAGCTTCTCAGACTGAAATATCTACTGAAAACCATTTTAACTGTTGAAACATTGACTAAGCACAGTTTATGAGAATGATTCATAGAATGCCTGAAGGATTGCAGTTCTCTATCATTGGCTGCATTATCTGTATTTGATATGTCTCCTTATTAAGATTAAACTACTTTGGTGTGTGGCAATAATTGTAAGTTAAATCCTGGGTGTGATTTATTGCACTGGATGGTAACATGATACATTTTAATTCTGTCAATGAACAGGGGGTGGTTATTAATATATGCATAAAAGAATGATAAATTGCCATCTACATTGGGCATATATCTTACAATTAGTGCACCAGTTCTATATTGTGGTGGGGAACTTTGCAAAAATTAGGTTTTGCAATAGTTGAAACAGATTGCAGTCTTTCCTGTCTGCCAGACACAAGCTCTAATGGATGACTCCAGATAAAGTCTTAGATTTTAAACAGCTCTTCACACACCCAGTCATATGTATATTTCTGTATTATAATTCTTGACCAGACATTTCCTCAGCCATGCTGGGATGGGTGAAAACTCATTGGCAGATTGTCCACCACATGTAGAGGATTGAGTAAAGATGTTTGCTTGAAATTCTGGAGAATGGAAAGCCCAATCCTCTGAAGTAGGCTGAATCCACCCAATGGTTGTTTCCACAGGTGTACCATCAGTTTTTTTTAACCTGGGTCTATTTTATCCCTGGGTGTCCATTAGCATGGCTGCCCATTTTTTTAAGGAATCCAGTGAAGACTGGAGGAAATGCTCCAGTTTGTTTTGCACGAGCCCAGGACTTCTGTATTGATAGGTAGGGTTTTTATGCGAGACATTATTAACATGAGGGGCCTGAGGTTTATTCCAAGATTAATCAGTTTTGACCACAGGAGGCCCTGTCGATGGAGTCAAATGCCCCTTTTAGGTCTATGAAGGCTGCGCAGATTTACCTTTCTGCACATATTTTGAGATGAGCATACTCAGAATCATGCAGTGATCTCGAGTAGACTTCCCTTTCATAAAGCCAATCTGTTCAATGCCAATGATTATTTCTGTAGAGATCCAGGGAATAAGGTGATTTAGTAGAAATTTGGAGTACAATTTGCCAGGGATTGCCAAAAGGCTGATTGGTCTATAGTTAGCTGGTAGATTGTAATTGTCTTTTTTGAACACAGGGATAATGATGGCATTTGTCCAGGAGGAAGGGACCTGACCCGAATTATTCACCATAGTGAATAGGGTTGCTAGTAGGGGAGACTACCAGTCGACAAACGATTTGTACATTTCTGCTGGAATGCCATTGGGGCCGGGAGCCTTGTTGAATTTAAGGTCATTGATTCATAACCTTATTTCATCTTTGGAGACTGGAGGCCAGCAGGGAACATCCCTGGTAAAAGGAAAAACTTCCCCATTGGTGGTGTCTGTCACATTACCAAACAGGTCACAGAAGTACTTATGCCAAGTCTGAGAATCAATGTTGTAGATATGGGGAACAGATTTATGCATTCTGTTAGTGACTAGGTGCCAGAAGCCTATGGAGTCATTAGATTGGGCTGCTTGAATGAGAGCACTCCACTTTATACTAATTTGCCTATGGAGATTTTCATGTAGGAGAAAAGATAGGAGACTCTTGAGTGTAAAATATTCCTCGGGTAAGTTAGCAGCACCCTGGAGCCTATAGACAGAGAAGAGCTTTCTCATTTGTTTTTTAGTTTCCTTGCATTCCATAGTGAAATTAAGGTCAAAAGCTTTGATTGGGGTTGCAACTATTGATTGGGTCAGATTCTCAAATTTGGCAATGCAGATCTACATTGCATCAGTAAAGGGCTATGAAGAAGGGAGAAAGTGGCCTGTCTAGAGTGCTCATTCCATCTGATTTTGTGTAGTATGAAGTGAGCACAGGATGAAGTTACAGATCTTGCTGGGCATAAAGTCAACTGAACCACAAGAGCCATGTGATCACTCCATACTTGAGGTGAGATTGTTGAGGACTGAATAATGTCTAGACAAAGCTGGGAAACTAGAACATAATCTTGGACTCTATTGCCACGAGGTAAAATATGCGTGTAGTCACCCGAGGATTTAAACTGGATTTTTTTTTAAATTCAGAAGTCAATACACAATTGCTATACTGCACCAAAATCAAAATCTCTAAGAATGCATGGATGTAGCCTTTATGGACATTTAACCTAGCACAGTTAAATAGTATTTTTGGTGCCATCAAGTCATGACTCATAGCTGACTTATATTGACCCCATAGGGCAGTGGTGGCGAACCTTTGGCACTCCAGATGTTATGGACTACAATTCCCACCAGCCCCTGCCAGCATGGCCAATTGGCCATACTGGCAGGGGCTGATGGGAATTGTAGTCCATAACATCTGGAGTGCCAAAGGTTCGCCACCACAGCCATAGGGGTTTCAAGTCAAAAGACATTGGGAGGTGGCTTGCCATTGCCTGCCTCCCTGTCATGGCCCTGGTATTCCTTCAAGGAATCCAAATCCAAATACTGGCCCTGGTTGTCTTCTGGCCCTGGTTGTCTTCTGAGATGTGATGAGATCAAGTTAGCCTGGACCTATCCAAGTCAGGACAGTTTAATACAAAAAAACCCAACAACCTAGAAATCCCTGTTAAAATTTTTACCTTATTAGTAAACTTACTGGGTAGAAAGGTTGCCTTGCATGGGCTGGAAACCAGCAGGAGACATTGGGCGGCGGGGGGGGGGGTACTGTTGGTGTAACTTCTGAGGAAAATCTTGCTCCCTCATAGTTGCTGGAAACTACAGTAAAACCACCATTGAAACAGCCATCTCTCTGACTACCTCCCTCTGAAGACCTGGAGGTCAGGGAATCAAAAGGAAGACTTGTGAGGTAGTTGGTAAAATGTCTAATTTTTTTTTAAAAATATATGGCTGTCAGAGCTTGGAGCCCACATATCTATATTACCATCTTTCCTTCAACAAGATCTTCAGTGAGGCTCCTGACTTCCAAGTGGGGCCTGCCAATTCCCCAGAATCGCAACTGACCTCCAGACTACAGATATCAGCTTTCCTGGATAAAATGGTTGGGGTTTTGGGGGGGGGGAGGGGGTCTGCGGCACTGTATCCCACTGAGGTTCCTTTCCTCCCCACATTGCCTTCCCTGGGCTTCATCCCCAAATGTCCAGGAATTTTCCAGGCAATTGTTGGCAGCCCCAGGGACTTCAGTTTTCTACCTGTTAGCTGTTTCCTAACTCCAGGTAGCCTGCTTGCCACCATCTAGTTCATGGGCATTTTCTACAGTTCCTTCACCTCATGGTGAAGGAGGAGGGGCCACTACCTTCAGAGGTTTTTGGGAGACTCCATAAGGAAATGTTATGGAGAAGGGCGTGCTTTTATTTATTTATTTAGGATATTTAAGTGCCACCTCTTCTGAGACCAGCTGAAGGCAGCTCACAGAATGAAACAAAATAAAAGCATATGAGCAGAAAACCATTAAAATTCGCAGTCATTAAAAACATAGCCAGAATAATCCCAGAGGCATAAAAACATTATTAAAAACTCTGATCAGCCTTTTAATGGCTCGGAAGGCTTCACACCAGTGGTGGGATCCAAACATTTTAGTAACAGGTTCCCATGGTGGTGGGATTCAAACTGTGGCGTAGCGCCAATGGGGCTGGGCGGAGCATGACGGGGTGGGGCATGACGGGGGCGGGGGATTCCTGGGCGGGGCTGTGGCAAGGATGCAGCCGCTGCACCGGTCCTTGGGCAGGAAACGAAAGCACACAGGCGCAGGCTGCCACGCACGCCGGTGCATCTCCTGCTAGACTGCTTCAAGTTCTGCGCGCTACTGCTGAGAGGAGGGGCGTAACTAAGGCAAAAATCACGTGGCAAAATCGCCAATTAGTAACCCCCTCTCGGCACACACAAATAATTAGTAACCTACTCTCGGGAACCTGTGAGAACCTGCTGGATCCAACCTCTGCTTCACACGTTTTCTTAGGGAGGAAGGGAGCGGTTAAATGGGGCTTTCTGCATTTTCAATGTTTTCAGATTTGGAATTGTAAGTCATCTTGAGTTTCAACTGGAAGAGGTAAATAAATTAATGAAAATCTAAAAGTATTGGGTGTGTTTTATCACATTTGGGTTAGTTAGATGCAAGTGAACTGAAAGGTGCAATCAGTTGTACATGCCTCAGGTTTCTCATTCATTCTATACTTTTTTCTAGTTAAAATGGAATTCAGGAGAAAAGAAATATTATCCAGAGCAAAATTCCAAAACAACAAAACAGCAAAAGTGAAGAAATCTGCTCCTCTCAAATGTTTTTCACCTGTTTTTTTTCACATCTTACAAAGTGTTATTTCAATTTTCTGTATTTGAAATACTGTATTTCTCAAAAAAGCAGTATTTTGTACTTAGCTGCATATAACACTAAGTACAAAATGTTATTTAATAAACAGCAGAATTGAAGAATGTTTGTGCAATAGTTTTTAAGTAGTGGACACAGTCTCACATTAAACATTTAATAAATGTTATACAATAATTATATTTTTAAAGTTTATAGCATGTAGGAGGTGATAAAGAGAGCCAGCAAGGTGCGACAGGTAAGAGCGGCGGACTCTAATCTGGAGAATCAAGTTTGATTCTCCGCTCCTTCACATGAAGCTCACTGAATGACCTTGGGCCAGTCAAAATTCTCTCATGAGGAAGCAAGCAACAGCAAGCCACCTCCTACAATCTCTTGCCTTGAAAACCCAGCAGAGTAACCCAAAGTTAGCTGTAACTTGACAAAATTTCACACACACACACACACACACACACACACACACACACACACACACACACACACACACACACACACACACACACACACAGGAGGTAGTATGCAGTGCCATATATTCCTGATTGGAATGCTACAGTATTTGACATTTTTCTTTGGTAGTTTGCATACAATGATATTTCATCTGTGTTAGCTTTTAACAGATGACACGCAATGGCATTTGGTATTGAATAGCCACAGTTTATGACATTTCATATGTGGCACAGTCAAGAGACGCTGGCAAATCAAAATAATGCAGGGATTGCACTTTCTAAAAAAGGTAAAATGCATACTGATAATTCTAATTTTGATTTCAAAATTTCACAATTAGACTCTGAATGGTGAGGTTGACAAAGTTATCAGCTTTAGTATTGTAATTTTTTGGGGGAAGTCTAGTAAATATGTTCTGAATGTATGCAACGGTATTTAATGTTTTTGAAATGGATATTATTATTATCATCATCCTTTTTTTGCCCTCAAGTCACAGCTGACTTACGGTGACCCTGTAAGGCAGTGGTGGTGAACCTTTGGCACTCCATATGTCATGGACTACAATTCCCATCAGCCACTGCCATCATGGCCAATTGGCCACCTCCTAAAATCCAATTGGCCATGATGGCAGGGGCTGATGGGAATTGTAGTCCATGACATCTGGAGTGCCAAAGGTTTGCCACCACAGCTGTAGGGTTTTCAAGGCCAGAGATGCACAGAGGTGGTTTGTCATTGCTTTCCTCCATGTCACTGACCTGGTCTTCCTTGGAGGTCCCCCATCCAAACACTGGCCAGGTTGGAGGCTGAGAATGTGTGACTGGCTCAAAAACGCCCCATGAACTTCCATGGCAGAGTGGGATTCACATCCGGGTTTCCCAGATCTTAGTCTGACACTTTAACCGCTGCACCACACTGGCTCTCATCGTTATTCACTTATGACACAGATGCAGACCTCTACCCCTTCTGCATTGTGGCGGAGGACTGCTTACCAGAACTGCTGTTCCATATAAAACAGATCTCCTCTTATTAGGGTAAAAGTTAGGGCAAGAAGCCTTCTCTCCACCTTCTAGTTTTATATGTACATATGATATGTTTAAAAGAGAGAAGGCATTCAATTGTACGTTCCCCTAACATAGCCCTGACACAGGTTCACCAGCCCCCAGGTGGGAATGAAGGATGCCACGCCCCCATCTCCTGTTTCTCACCAGCAGTGAGAGCAGCAGTGGCATAGGAGCAGGAGCAGCAGTGGCGTAGGAGGTTAAGAGCTCGTGTATCTAATCTGGAGAAACCGGGTTTGATTCCCAGCTCTGCCGCCTGAGCTGTGGAGGCTTATCTGGGGAATTCAGATTAGCCTGTGCACTCCCACACACGCCAGCTGGGTGACCTTGGGCTAGTCACAGCTTCTCGGAGCTCTCTCAGCCCCACCTAGCTCACAGGGTGTTTGTTGTGAGGAGGGAAGGGAAAGGAGTTTGTAAGCCCCTTTGAGTCTCCTGCAGGAGAGAAAGGGGGGATATAAATCCAAACTCTTCTTCCTCTTCTTCTATTCAGAATTGTGGTGAGAGAAAAATTAAAAAATGGCCTTTGGGCTGATGTCATGTCCAGGAAAAAACAACAACAACAACTTTCTAGGAATTGTTGGAAACTTATAGTTTTACCATAATGTTTCTGGTGATTTCTATGGAAGCACTGACATGACTTCCAGGCTTCCTCCCAAAGTGATAACATGCCTTCCATCTCCACATTCCAGTCTCCTGCTGCTTGGCAACCCTAATGGTGCTCCAGATGTTCATGGACTACAATTCCCATCAGCCCCTGCCAGCATGGCCCTGGCTTACATCTTATGACTCAGCAGATTCTAAACTTTTCTGTAACTCCCCCCCCCAAGTCTCCATCATCAGAACAAGTGACCTTAGACCAGAGGAAGATTTCAAATTCTGTTGAGTAGAGAGTGACTGGATGCAAGCTGGTCTCTTTTGCATCACCCCTCAGTGAGTAGGGGTCTAGTACCGTGGTGGCGAACCTTTGGCACTCCAGGTGTTACGAACTACAATTCCCATCAGCCCCTGCCAGCATGGTCAATTGGCCATGCTGGCAGGGACTGATGGGAATTGTAGTCCATAACATCTGGAGTGCCAAAGGTTCGCCACCACTGGCTAGTATTTGCTTTTCAGTGCCATCCTAAACAAAAGAACACCGTTCTAAGCTCATTGCCTACACAAGGCTTGAAAGATTGAACTTTGGTTTAGGACTCCCTAACCTGCATCTGGTTGGTATTTCACAAGAGGAGGTGGAGGAAAGATGAACACAGAAACTGGGTTTTTCTAGTTACTCTGGAGTATCTCCGCTTGTCTCATGGCAGCCTTCTGATTTATTTTTCTGGTTCTTATCGTCAGGGAAGAAAAAAAACACACCCTTTCTGAATTCTGCAGTGACATTAAAGATGTCAGAGGCCTGCACCATTTCCTTTTTGCAAGCAAAGGTCAGGAATAGTGTGAAGAGGGCACTCTCAGGTCAGAATAATACAGTAGGAATGGGTGGGAGAGTGGAATGATGGGATGGGGGTGGGAGGCCGTTAGCCGAGCAGATTGTCCTGGGGTTGCCCCTTTTCGGAAGCCCTGATCCATCTTCATCCTTGTAATGAGGCTATTCTTACTTTCAAAGGAAGTGTTGCTACGAAACACATTGGCAAATTTGCAGCCTGCTTACTGAAGCACTGGGCTCATTGTTCCAGGCAGTGTAATTGGTGATCAAGAAAGTCATAAAATGGCCCAGCCATTAAAAGGGCCTGAATTGAAACTGAAAAGGAGGGTATTTATACACTGGTCCCTGTCGAAGCCACTTTCACCCTCGTGTGAACCAGAGTTTATAGAAAGACCCCCAAAGCATCACTCTTGTTTAACTTCCAGGAGAGCTGGGGGGTGGGGAATCAAAACCTGAAAAAGAATTAATGGGCCTTTACATATTGTCCTGTTTCTTTTGTTGTGAAAAAAAGATGGGGAACGGAATCTAAAGGGGGGAGGATGGACTGCAGCCTCCATTAATATCAGGTTATAAATTCTACAAAACATTAACTTCATTACATAGCAATTACTATCTGTAATTGGCAGAACGGAAGATTTTACTTTCTCATCAATTGTTGGTTGGATGGGACTCAGCATTTTTCTGTGTTGCCTGCAAAGGTCAAGTCACTGATGAAGAGAATACCTTCATGCAAATAATAAAAAAGAAAGAAAGAAAGAAAGAAAGAAAGAAAGAAAGAAAGAAAGAAAGAAAGAAAGAAAGAAAGAAAGAAAGAAAGAAAGAAAGAAAGAAAGAAAGAAAGACATTTTCCTTCTCTAAAAATGGCAGCTTGTTATTGTTGGATGTTGATGAGAGATCAGGAACCTCTAATTTGAATGTTGATTGTACAGACTCACTCTGTGTAACCCACCTTGAGCCCAAGTGAGCAAGGTGGACAGTAAATAATGTAAAGTCAATACAATAAATAATATATGTTTTAAAAGGATTTGAACTTGAACTTAAAAGGATTTGAACTTTTAAAAGGATTTAAACATTGCATTCTCTTCCTCTCTCTTAACAAAACAAACATAAAAAATCATTTCCCCCCCATATTTTTCAATCATTTATGTTGTCCACAGGCCCAGGATCAAGTTAGAGGTTCCTGATCACTCATCAGCATTCCACAATAACAAGCTGCCATGTTAATTCTTATGCTTCGCTCCAGTTGACCAGATATTGGAGCCGCCCCCACCAACACCAAGACGCTATCGTTTAGTAAAATCTACCACATAGGGTAACAGTGATGTTAACTCTATGGGTTATTCATTTGTTCCTTGTGTTTCTATCCCACTTTTCCTGGTCAGCATGGCATACAATGATGGGGTGATCCTATTTTTTTTTCATTGTAGTGATCCTGAGAGATATATTAGGCTGAGAGAGGATTACTGGCCCAAAGTCACCTGGTCAGTTTTATGGGCACTGAAGTTTCATGCCTATTTCTCTTGTGTTCAAATCCAACACTCCTAGCAGTGCACTGGTTCTCATCTAGGCTACTCTGAACTCTTGGATGAGGTCCCAGCAAAAGTCCACCCAACCCAACTAGGCCATATAGTAATAATAACAGGCAAAGGGGCAGCGAAAGGGGAGGCCAGCAAAGATATAACCACTGCTTTCTCAGTCATGGGCCTGGTGGAACATAGCCATCTTACAAGCCATGCACAATTGAACTAAATCCCACAGAGCCTGGGTCTCAGTTGGCAGACAGTTCCACCAGGCTGGGGCCAGAGCTAAAGTTCTGGTTGAGGGCAGCCGGATGCTTCAAGGGCCAGGGTCCCCCGTAGATGATTTCTGGCAAAGTACAATGCCCTCTGGGGATTATATTGAGAAAGATAGATGGACAAATGGTGTCACTCAGTAGAGAAGGACTTCAACTCTCACACTGGTTCGTTTTTCAGATTTGTTGCACATTTCCAAGCTACTTTGCTTAGCTTGTGTATAGGCTGACATGTGACTACAACTGTGTCTTCCTAAGGAGAGTGGCAGCCTTCGGAGTCCATTGTAGATGGGTTTGTCTCTGCTTAAGATTTCATGATAAAGTAGCAACCCTAACCATGTCTGCTGAGAAATAAGACCCATTTCATTCAATTATTTTTATTTTCAAGAATGCATTGAAGTCTAAGTCAACATGCATTTCATCCCTTAGAACAATAAATGGAATGGACCATAATATTCACCCTTAATTTGCTTCCTCTGTTCTTCAGAAATCGATCATCTATCCATTTTCACATTCTGAAAAACACTTTTATAGAAGATATAAATGGAAGATCTCTTTAATGAAAAGTATAGCCATAGCAAAGTCACTTTTGAGTTGGGAGGGAGGGAGGGAGGGAAAGTGAGAAAGAAAGAAAGAAAGAAAGAAAGAAAGAAAGAAAGAAAGAAAGAAAGAAAGAAAGAAAGAAAGAAAGAAAGAAAGAAAGAAAGAAAGAAAGAAAGAAAGAAAGAAAGAAAGAAAGAAAGAAAGAAAGAAAGAAAAGCTCTTCAGTGAAATTAATTGTTGGATTCATTTCCTGAACATTTCTAATTTTACACAGCTAAGGAAGATTAGCAAGTGGAATGCATCAGCAAATCAACTTTTTCTTTGCACAAACATGTTGGTGATTAGAGGTGTGCTTTGATAATATTATGTACATGAGTTTGTGAAATAATAAATATGTACTTTATTACTTCTGCATCAGTAGAGCTTTTAGTTGATAATCACACAATGCCTCCAACTTAATGACATCAACAATTGGCAACACTGTTATTTAATAGATATTTTACATTTCAAGGTTGCTTTAATAGCATGTTGTGACTTTTAATAACCCTGTTGTCTACAATTTAGTAGTGAGAGTACAATGTATCACTTAACTGCAAAACATCAATCACATTCAAGAATCCCCCTGATCTTGAAATGAACACACACGTCTTGTGTTTTTGTGCATTTTAAAAACAACTAATTATGTCATAAAAAGAAACAAGATGTATTTATGAATCCCTATTGCATAGAATAATATTCTTACTAGCATTAGACAAAATCCTTACACACACACACACACACAAACACTCTCTCTCTCTCTCTCTCTCTCTCTCTCTCTCTCTCTCTCTCTCTGCAAAAGACTGTTTAACCAAGTTTTTCTTTTTAAATGAGAAAGGATCCTCATTTATGTTTATATCCCTTAAATCCCTGATGCCCTTGGCCCGCCCCCTAGCCCATCCTGACAGGTGTTTGGAATATGCTGCCACAGGAGGTGGTGATGGCCACTAACCTAGATAGCTTTAAAAGGGGCTTGGACAGATTTATAGAGGAGAAGTCGATCTATGGCAGGGGTCTGCAACCTGTGGCTCTTCAGATGTTCATGGACGACAATTCCCATCAGCCCCTGCCACCATGGCCAATTGGCAAGAGATGGCAAATGCCTTAGCAGACCAGGTGCTCGGGAGCAGCAGCAGCAGAAGGCCATGGCTTTCACATCCTGCATGTGAGCTCCCAAAGGTATCTGGTGGGCCACTGCGAGTAGCAGGCTCTTTCTTATGTTCTTATGTTCTTACGATAGAGAGCTCCATGTGTGATGTTAGCAGGTAAATGAGGGTTAAGGAGCTCATGGGAGTCAGAAGGTGGTTCCAAATCAGTCTGGAGGATATAAGTTTGAGGCCCTGTCGTTCTTGATGCTTCTAATGAGGTTGGGTGCTCCGTTAAGTTAGATTCACTGGAATTTGGGACCACAGTAGACAGAGATATAGAAGACGAATACATGCGTTGACAAAGTTTAGGTATAGTTGATTGTCGTCTGTCAACGACAGCTTCCTGCTCAAGGCATGGCAAACGCATAAAAGCTTCTAATACACCTTCCTCCCAGTTATCCAATGAGAAGGAAATCAATAGAGGTAATGAGGAGAGACGGAATGCCTGCTCAACATGCACATGAGCATTCATCCTGGCATCAGTAGTAACATTGGCAATAGAGGCATCTGGGCATGGGCCACCCACCCGGCATCTGGACATGGGCCACCCACCCTGGTGGAGGGAGGGGAGGGAGGGGTGGCATGCAAGGGAAGGGAGGGAGGGAGGGGGTCCGGCATCTGGACATGGCCCACCCACCCTGGCGGAGGGAGGGGGAGGGTTGGCTTGCAAGGGAAGGGAGGGAGGGGGTCATCACTCTGTGCGGGGTCATCAAAAGGCGCTGTTAAAAAGAGCACCTGAGGGGGCGCGACAGCGGCAGCATCAGGGCGGCTGCGCTGTCGCCGCTTCTGTCGTGGGGAGTGCCGGGGGACCCCGTGCTACTCTCCTCAAGTAGCGTGGGGCTTAAGGTAAGTGGGGAAAGGCCCATCATGTAGGGGAACAGGATATCCTCTATTCAAGCAATTTGGAAGCTGGAGATTAGTACCAGAATAAGATCGAGGTGACAATTCAACAAGGGAATGTGTGAGCAAATCTTTATAGATTCTAACTGGAAAAACACCCAAAGAAGACAATACCCCTTTATTCCTTAACATCAGATTTGGAGTAAGAATGTTTGATAAAGTATATCTTGAACAAGTGCTGGATTTAAAGAGAGTCTCAACTGAGGCTACTTTGGAAATCTTCATCTTTAAAATATGGCTTAGGTTTTCCATTCCTACAATAGGTTGAATCCCATCTTGGTGTAGCACCCTCAAAAGGGAAAATCACAAGAGCAATCTGTTTGGTCGTCAACCGTAGCTGCAATTTCCACTGCTTGCCAGAAGACTTTGGCCCTTTCCGCATGGGCCAAAAACGACGGCCTGAGGGCAGTAAAAACGCCGCCCCCAGGCCGCCGTTCGCACAGGCGGTGCTGCTGCAACGCAGCAGCACCGACCTGACTGCGCTCCCCCTCCCCCAGGGCGGCATCAGGCCGCCCTAAACAACAACCCTTTAAAGGGTTGTTGTTGAGGGGAAAGCGTCTTCCCGGTGGCGTGGTGCGAACCGCGCCGCCGGGAACACGCTGTTTCCCCTTCCCTTTCCCATGTACCTCTCGTGTTGCCGTCCTGCTGGCCTCCTGGAGGTCGGAGGGCAGCGTGGGTGGGGCTGAGGAGGCCAGCAGGATGGCGACATGAGAGGTACATGGGAAAGGGAAGGGGGGAAGAGGCGGCTCCATGCGGAGCCGCCTGCCGTCTACCGGCCTCTCCAGAGGCCGTCCGCATGCCTGCATGCGAACGGCCTCCGCCTCCACGCCGGCGGAATTCCTGCCGGCGTGGAGGCGCCCTTACGACCGTGCGAAAACGGCCATAGCTTTCCTTGGTTCACGGTAAGCCATTTTGAGTACATTAGAGAACGTTCTAAGAGAGGCTTCCTGCTGAGTGTTGGATGAGTGATTCCCTCTGACTGGGGTTTGGTAAGATGTGGCAAGCAGTCATACATCTTAGTTAGTAGTTCAAAAATTTGAGTACTGTAGGGGGAGAAATCGAAGGACTCAAACTTCATTAAGAGAAAAATTAACTGAGCAGATTTTTTTTTAAAAAAAATTAACCATATTTTATTGAAATTAAAAATTGAATGAGGTTACAATTAAACATTACTTCCTTATAATCATACAAGTCGTATATTCAAGCATTCTTGATCGAACACATGGGTAAATAACAACCATTATATCCACAACCTGAAACTGTCGTATAATCATTTCATATTACCCATCATCAAAGAGAGAACCCCGCCCCCCTAAGGTTAGTTATATGCTCATCTTATAATATCTCAAAATTAATGTGGGGTGAGGCATATCCTCTACCCTCTGTTAACTTTTGACTCTTTATTGCAGTTAATGCTTCAACCTCGATAGTCAGCTTCATTTATATTGTACCATGCTATCGGAAAAAACTGAGCAGATATCTGATTCACTCTTTTCTCTATTTGTTGAAAGGATTTTGCTGAGAGTAAACATTGGTCAGCCAATGTATTGTTGGAGGTTTTCATGGCAGGATTCAACTGATTCTGGTGGGTTTTCCGGGCTGTGTGGCCATGGTCAGCCAGTTCTCCCAGTACATTTGTAAAAAAGTGGATGGGACTTGGGTGTAATGGAGTGGTTTCCTCAGGTATAACTCCCACTAATAGACTCACTGGGTGTGCATCACATGGAGTAGAAGGGGGGGATATCCTCACAGGCTGAAAGGAGCTAATCCCTGAATCCTCTCTATCTACCAGAGGTGAGAATTTATTAGAGGTGGGGATTCCCTCAAGGACTTGAGGATTTGTTTATGTTTGGGCAGTTGATTAGTTGGTGTGGATGAAATAAAGCTGACTTTTCTTTTAGACATTTGAAGGCTGATGATGAGATGATTACATTCAAAAGAAGTGTTCCTCCAGTTAGATAAGAAAATCCCAACTTCCAATTGTTGCTTTCAAGATTAGCAAGAAATTGTTGAGGAGGATAACACTGTCTGCAAGTGAAAAAAAAATAATGGCAGCTAGTGGCAAACAAAACCCAATTACAACAGGGAAGAGGAAAATTATATTAACAATATATAGATAATGTAAAAACTCACAAACTCACAACACAGCAAAGGAATCTCTACCCACTTAGGATAGAGAGTGTTAAAATATATTAAATAAAAATATATAAAATAAAAACCCATTAGGCTCTATAAACTGTAAATAGGTTTAACTTCTTCCTTAAAATCTGGTAAGCTTGAGTATTTACTAAGGAGGCCATAGCTATAACAGCTGAGCTCAAAAGGTAAAAAATAAAAATATTCAGCTGCAGCCTTATCAGCCATGTCCCAGAATAAAACAAGTAGGAGTTAAAAACAGAAAGAAAGAACAAGTGTTTCCACCCAAAAAAACCCACCCGATACTTTAAAAACAAAAATTAGACTTTTGTTGTTGTGTTGTTGAATTGATAGATTTTTTAAAAAGTTTAAAAACTAAATAAAAAGCAAAAAAGGCTAAAAGGCTAAATACTGAATTAGCAGAAGAAACTCCACCATGACACCGGAGTGAGTAGCTACTCCCACTCCAAGTCAAGGGGAGTTAAAACCTGTTAGAGTCCTGTTAAAAAAGTCTAATTAAAATAACATTTAAAATGAAAAGCTCAGAAACTGCAGCATCTCAGTTTAACAACAGCAACAACAACCTTTATTTGGCATTTAAAAATAGGTTCTAGAGCATTGCCAGACATTTTTGAAATACAAATCAAGCGTACATTCAAAGCGCAGACAGGAAGACTATATGGCAGTATACATTACTTAGAAAGTTCTGTCACTTGTAAAAGAAATTTTGCTACTTTTTCCAAGAGCATGACATCTGTGTTGTTTAACAGAAGCTCCACAACAGAACAGTCAGAGTCACTTTCAGATTTGTCTAGGGCCAGCCTGGGAGAGAAATTCCTAATGCCCACATATCTCGGACAGTCAAGAATAATGTGAGCAAGAGTCTCCACTTGATTTTTACAGTGTGGACAAACCCGATCCTTGAGAGGGATGGATAAGTAGCGACCCTTTGTAATGGTCGATGGGAAGGTATTGGATCTGGCCCTTGTGATAATCCATCTCTGTTGGGGTTCAGTTAATAATTCAAAATATTTGGCAATGTGCCCCTGTTCTGGTATTATTCCGACAGAGAGGGGTGAGCATGATTTATTTGCTTGCCCCAACAAGATATGATATTCCTGTTCTAGAAGTTTACTTTTCAAGGTTTGGAAAATCTCTCTGGGTGTCAGCATACAGAGATCTTCCAGTAATAAACCTATTGAGTAAATTTTTGATTTGAGAAGTTGATACCAATCGGAGGCAAATAGGTCTGGGCGCGCAGTGTATATTAAACTGCGCACATCAGAGTTAAAACATAATTTGATCCAATACTTGAACGTATTCAGCCATGCTCTTGTTTCAAGTAGGTTCTGACCAGTTTCTAAACATAGTACAGCATATGGTACAGAGTGTGGCAATCTGAGTATTTTATAGAGGAAGCCAGATTGTATTATTTTAACAGAATTGTTCCATGTAGTTATCCATAAGGGAACTCCATAGAGAAGTTGCTGAACTACCTTGGAGTTGAAAACCTTTAGAGCTGCTGGGACATATCCCCTTCCCCTGGTGTGAAAAAAACTTTACCACTGCTGAAGCAGTGTGATAACTTCCTAAAATCACCGAATGCACTGAAATAATCCGCAACAGAATAGACAGACTGGGAACCAGTGGTGAGTCATACATTCTCCAAGGGATCAAACAAAGGCCGTTTCCGCACGGCCGTGGTAGGGGTTGGGTCGGCGTACATGACGCCGACCCAACCCCTCTGGGACTGTTCGCATGAACGGTCCCAGAACCTGCTGGGACGATGGCGCCGCACTGCGCCATCGTCCGGTCGACCTACCTGCTCTGCGGCCCTCCGGCATGTCACCGAGGCCAGGGGACACGCCCCCCTGCCCTGCGCGACTGCTCCGGCATCGCAGGGCAGAGGGGGCATGTCCCCAGGCCTCGGCGACGCGCTGGAGGGCCGCAGAGCAGGTAGGTTGACTGGACATGGGGGGAGGGAAGGCTCCTTCAAGCCGCCTCCGTTCGCACGGCAGCGGCTCGTAGCCGCTGTTTTCTGTAAACCTCGCTTGGGGAGCGAGGTAGGAAAATGGCAGGTTCGCGCCGCTCAGGCAGCGCAGCTGCAAAGCAGCTGTGCCCCCTGTGCAGACGGCTTCCTGGGGACGGCGTTTTTGCAGTCCCCAGGCCTCCGTATTAGGCCCTTGTGGAAAGGGCCCAAGTCTTCTGGGTCATGAAAGGCAGGAGATGCTGCCATACACTTCAAGGATTTGTTCACTGGGTGCTCTAGGCATATTAGTGCAGCATGGGATGAGAACCAAGTACCTGACTTCTTTAACTATGCTATTTCAATTAAGAGTTTTCTCTTAAGCAAGGCTAAATGCCTCTCCCTCACAATGACAACAGGAAGATTTCATCATATCCCATTCCAGGACAGACTGTGCCCTTGTGGCACTGAGACATTCACATTCTTTTAATCAGATCATTCCACAGAGAATCCGGTGCCCACCTAACTGAGCCTGTCGTCACCACAAGGAAGAAAGGTTCAGACGGATCACTTGTGCAAACTCGCCTGTCTGATAAGAATGAAAAGACGACAGCTCTGGTGGCACGTTTTTTGGCCTCTGTTTGGATTGAAAGATCTCATCTGGAATACTGGTTGTGGCGGGTTTTCCGGGGGGCTGTGTGGCCGTGGTCTGGTAGATCTTGTTCCTAAAGTTTTGCCTGCATCTGTGGCTGGCATCTTCAGAGGTGTATCACAGAGAAAAGTCTGTTTCACATTGTGTCTAAGAGAGAAGGGAATGTTTAGTGGGGTATATTGTCCATGTCCCAGGGTGGGGAACCAATCAGTAAGTGTTTGGGTGGAACTTGCTATGCAAAGGTGTGGTTGAGTGCACTGTAATGTGGGTGAGGTTATCAGTCCATTTTTTAAGTAAAATATGTTATTTTAATGTATTGTCAAAGGCTTTCACAGCCGGAATCACTGGGGTGCTGTGTGGTTTCCGGGCTGTATGGCCATGTTCTAGCAGCATTCTCTCCTGACATTTCTGGCAAAATGTCAGGAGAGAATGCTGCTAGAACACGGCCATACAGCCCGGAAACCACACAGCACCCTATTTTATTTTATTTATTTATTAGTTTTAATAAATAATGGCCTTTCAATGGCCTCCCTATGCAGTCTGAAATAGTAACCTTCCAAATTGTCCAGAATTTCAGTGTTCTCAAATAAAATGTTATGTTCAGTTTTGTTTAACACATGTTCTGCAACTGCAGATTTTTCATGATGGTTAAGCCGACAGTGTATTTCGTGCTCCTTAATACGAGTCTGAATGCTGTGTTTTGTGGTTTCTATGTAGACCTTTCCACAGCTGCAGGGTATGCGGTAGACTCCTGCAGAAGTGAGGGGGTCTCTCTTATCCTGTGCTGAGCGTAGCATCTGCTGTATTTTCCTGGTAGTTTTGAAGATGTTTTGTAGGTTGTGTTTTTTCATCAGTTCCCCGGTTTGATCTGTGATTCTCTTGATGTATGGTAGAAATATTTTTTCTGTGGTGGGCTATTCCTCCTCAGTCCTCTGGATTTCTCTTGGTCTTAAAGCTCTTCTGATTTATGTTGTGGAGTAGCCATTAGCCTGCAGAGCCCAGTCTAGATGATTGATTTCATCAGGGAGAAGGTGAGGTTCACAAATTCTTTTTGCACGTTCTGTCAGGGTTTTGATTATGCCCCTTTTCTGTTGTGGATGGTGGTTGGAATTTTTATGTAGATACTTATGTAGATAAGTATTCATCAGGAATACTTTGAAACCACAGAGGATTAATTTCCTGACTAATGCAACAGTTGGAATAGGTATTGCTTGATACAACTACAATAACTTGATATTTTGTGTCAAATGCGAGGAGGTCCATTTGTAAGTTTCAAATGCCATTAAAAATTTTTGTTTCTGATTACTACTACAAGGAAAAAAAACCCCTTATATATGGAAATATAAATGACAATTTTAAAAGCTTTAAAAAGAGCTACAATTATGTTCCAAAAACTACAATACATGTAAGTGAATGGTGTCAATGCTAGAGAAAAGGGCTAATCTGGAAGCAGATTAGAAGCCTGCACATAAGTATTAAAAAGCAGCATTTTAACTGGACCTTTTGAGTGGCTTCCTAAATAGACTTCCCTTTTTGTAAATAAATGCCAAAAAGATTCAGGATTAGAGATTTGTAGCTAAGGCCCCTTCTGCACACACAAAATAATGCATTTTCAAACCACTTTCACAACTGTTTGCAAGTGGACATAAGAACATAAGAACATAAGAACAAGCCAGCTGGATCAGACAAAGTCCATCTAGTCCAGCTCTCTGCTACTCGCAGTGGCCCACCAGGTGCCACTGGGAGCTCACATGTAGGATGTGAACGCAATGGCCTTCTGCGGCTGTTGCTCCCGATCACCTGGTCTGTTAAGGCATTTGCAATCTCAGATCAAAGAGGATCAAGATTGGTAGCCATAAATCGACTTCTCCTCCATAAATCTGCCCAAGCCCCTTTTAAAGCTATCCAGGTTAGTGGCCATCACCACCTCCTGTGGCAGCATATTCCAAACACCAATCACACGTTGCGTGAAGAAGTGTTTTCTTTTATTAGTCCTAATTCTTCCCCCCAGCATTTTCAATGAATTTCCCCTGGTTCTAGTATTGTGAGAAAGAGAGAAAAATTTCTCTCTGTCAACATTTTCTACCCCATGCATAATTTTATAGACTTCAATCATATCCCCCCTCAGCCGCCTCCTCTCCAAACTAAAGAGTCCCAAACGCTGCAGCCTCTCCTCATAGGGAAGGTGCTCCAGTCCCTCAATCATCCTTGTTGCCCTTCTCTGCACTTTTTCTATCTCCTCAATATCCTTTTTGAGATGCGGCGACCAGAACTGGACACAGGACTCCAAGTGCGGTCGCACCACTGCTTTATATAAGGGCATGACAATCTTTGCAGTTTTATTATCAATTCCTTTTCTAATGATCCCCTTTTTCACAGCTGCCATACATTGAGTTGACATTCCCATGGAACTATCAACTAAGACGCCTAAATCCCTTTCCTGGTCTGTGACTGATAGCACTGACCCCTGTAGCGTGTATGTGAAGTTTGGATTTTTTGCCCCTATGTGCATCACTTTACATTTTGCTACATTGAACTGCATTTGCCATTTCTGAGCCCACTCATCTAATTTATCAAGGTCCGCTTGGAGCTCTTCGCAATCCTTTGTGGTTCTCACCACCCTACATAATTTGGTATCATCTGCAAACTTGGCCACCACGCTACCCACCCCTACTTCCAGGTCATTTATGAATAGGTTAAAGAGCACTGGTCCCAAAACAGAATCCTGGGGGACACCACTCCCTACATCTCTCCCTACATGAGAACTTCCCATTTACACCCACTCTTTGTTTCCTGTTTCTCAACCAGTTTTAATCCATAGGAGGACTTCCCCTCTTATTCCTTGATTGCTGAGTTTTCTCAACAGTCTCTGGTGAGGAACTTTGTCAAAAGCCTTTTGGAAATCCAAGTAGACAATGTCCACCGGTTCACCCCGTCCACATGCCTGTTTACACCCTCAAAGAACTCTAGTAAGTTTGTAAGACAGGATTTGCCTCTGCAAAAGCCATGCTGACTCTTTCTCAGCAGGTCTTGCTTTTCTACATGTTTAATAATTTTATCTTTAATGATAGATTCTACTAATTTACCAGGAACAGATGTCGAACTGACTGGCCTGTAATTTCCCGGGTCCCCCCTAGATCCTTTCTTAAAGATTGGTGTGACATTGGCCATCTTCCAGTCTTCAGGGATGGAGCCTGATTTCAGGGATAAGTTGCATATTAAAGTGAGAAGATCAGCAATTTCATGCTTGAGCTCTTTAAGAACTCTTGGGTGAATGCAATCTGGGCCAGGGGATTTGGTAACATTTAGTTTATCAATGGCTGCCAGAACTTCTTCCTTGTCTACCACTATCTTAAGCTAGTTCCCTCGGATTCGCCTCCTAAGAAGCTTGGTTCAGGTGCAGGAATGTTCCTCACCTCCTCTTGGGTGAAGACAGATGCAAAGAATTCATTCAGCTTCTCTGCAATCTCCCTGCCATCTTTTAGCACACCCTTTGTTCCTTTGTCATCTAACGGGCCTACCGCTTCCCTTGCTGGCTTCCTGCTTTTGAGGTACTTGAAGAACTGTTTGTTGCTGGTCTTGATGTTCATAGCCATGCGTTCCTCATAATCCTTTTTTGCCTCCCTTACAGCTAACTTGCTTCTCTTTTGCCACCATTTGTGTTCCCTCTCATATTCTTCATCAGCCAAACTGGACTTCCATTTTCTAAAAGACATTTTCTTTTTTCTGATAATTTCCTCAACCTCTCTTGTTAACCATGATGGCTTTCTTTTGGACTGGGTGCTGCCTTTTCTAACCTGTGGAACACATTCCAGCTGAGCTTTTATTACTGTGTTTTTAAATAACCTCCAAGCATCCTGGACAGTTTTGACTCTCTTGATTTTCCCTTTCAGCTTCCTGCACACTATCCCCCTCATCTTTGAGAAATTTCTTTTTCTGAAGGCGAATGTAACTACATTAGTACTTGTTCGCATGCTGAGATACTGAATCTGACAGCATTGTGGTCGCTGTTCCCTATCGGCTCAACAACACTGACTTCCTGCACCAGGTCCTGGGTCCCACATAGAATTAGATCTAGGATCACCTCTCCCCTGGTTGGTTCCACAACCATCTGCTCTAAGCCACAGTCATTTAGCATATCCAGGAATGCTCTCTCCTTACTATGACCTGAACATGCATTTTTCCAGTTTATATGGGGATAGTTAAAATCACCCCTTACCACTACATTTTTGTTTTTGTTGGCCTCTCTAATTTCTTTTTCCATCTCAGAATCCTCTGGTGCACTTTGGTCAGGGGGACGATAATATATTCCTAATATTAAACTGTCCTTCACCCCTGGTATTGATATCCACAGTGATTCTGTAGGGGAACCAGCTCTCCTTGCATTGTCTATTTTATGTGATACTATGCTCTCTTTGATGTAAAGGGCAACTCCACCCCCAATGCGCCCTGTCCTATCCTTCCTATAGAGCCTGTAGCCTGGTATAACAGCATCCCACTGGTTCTCCTCATTCCACCATGTCTCTGTAATGCCCACTATATCAAAGTCCTCCTTCAAAAGTCTGTATTCTAGCTCCCCCATTTTAGGTCGAATGTTTCTACTATTAGCATAGAGACACCTGTATACCCTGTCTCTGTCCTTAACCTGGGATTTATGTGCTTTACCCTCAAGTCTTTTGTAGACACTATCCCTTGTCACATGCACATCGCTATGTTCCTCGCTTGTATGTGGTTGATTTAGAAAAACCTCCCTCTCTGTCTGCATCCCCATAGATACTGTATTCCGAACTGAAGTCACCTCAGCTCCTGTCGGCTTTCCCCCAGTGATCAGTTTAAAAGCTGTTCTGCCACCTTTTTAATGTTGAGCGCCAGCAGCCTGGTTCCTCTTTGGTTAAGATGAAGCCCGTCCCGTTTGTACAGGCCTACCTTGTCCCAAAAGGTTCCCCAGTTCCTAACAAATCTGAAACCCTCTGCCTTACACCACCTTCTCATCCACACATTGAGACCCTGTATCTCCGCTTGCCTAGCTCGCCCTGCGCGTGGAACGGGTAGCATTTCTGAGAATGCCACCTTGGAAATCCTGGACTTCAACCTGTTTCCTAGCAGCCTAAATTTAGCTTCCAGAACCTCCCGGCTACATTTCCCAATGTCGTTGGTGCCAATGTGGACCACAACTGCTGACTCCACCCCAGCACTGTCTAAAAGCCTATCTAGACGGCGTGACATCCATAACCTTTCGCACCAGGCAGGCAAGTCACCATGCGGTCATCACGCCTCTCACAAACCCAACTCTCTACATTTCTAATGATCGAATCACCCACTACAAGGAGCCCCCCACCTCCCCGAGGGGTATCCTCAGTGCGAGAGGATAGCTGATCACCAGTTAAGGAAGGGATCCCATCTAAGGGAGCATCTTCCCCCACCTCAGACTGGCACCCTCCATCCCCAAGGCCTTCATTCTCCATGACATCTGAAGAGATGTCATTTTGGGAGTGGGACCCGGCTGTTAGGTCCCTGAAAGCCTCGTCTATCACCCTCTCTGCCTCTTTCAGCTTCTCCAGGTCTGCCACCTTGGCTTCAAGAGAACGCACATGTTCCTTGAGTGCCAGGAGCTCATTGCAGCGAGGGCACACCCACGACTTCTGTCCTAGTGGCAGATAATCATACATGTGACACTCAGAGCAAAACACTGGAAAGCCCCCATCCCCCTGCTGGCTTTTTGCCTTCATAGCTGATTTGTTTAGATATTTAGATATTAAGCTTTTAGTCAGTGCCCCCCTGGAGCTATCTGCACGTACTATCTGTCAAATATGTCCTTATTAATTTAAAAAACAAAAAAAATTAAATTAAAATTGTGCACGCCGCCAGGCGCGCGCCGCTGGTTCCAGAGACTGAATTAAAGCCCCACCTCTCAGGACAAAAGCCCCACCTCTTAGGACAAAGAGGAACAAGAGATGAACTCTGTTAACCCTTGTTAAGCCCCACCTTCCAGATTCAGCAGCCTTACAAGGAGAAAAAGAGATAACCCCTGTTAAAATAACACTGTTTTAAAAGCTGTGGCTTTGAGAAAAGCCCTCCAAAATGAACACCAGCAGGTCACTCTGCTCTTCCTGGCCAAGTCTCTTCTGCTGCTACTCCTCTCTGCTGGTTCCAGAGACTTTTGCTATTTTGCTATTCCGCACAGCTTTTGCTATTCCGCACAGCTTCAAAGAGCACTGAAAGCAGTTTGAAAGTGCATTATTCTGCATGTGCGGAAAGAGCCTAAGAGCAGCATCCCTTCTAGAATTGAAAATGACAATGCTAATTCGGAACAGCAGAGGGGGATTCTGTGCCTTCAGTCTAAAACAGTTGGGAGCATGAAATGCTCACCATCACTTGTACAAAAATAAAAATTTCTCCTTTTTTTTTTTTTGCATGGATTAGTGAGCCAAATTTTACATTCTTGTTGACTTTCAGGGATGGAACCCCAGAAAAATGTATAGGAAAATTTAGTTTTCAAATAACATTTCCTGCCCCCATGACATCATTTTGACAACTGGAGCCATGCATATGAGACAGGTGCCAGAAAGGGAAAAAAAATCTATTACCTTTCTCTTAAACTGTGGACATAAGACAGAGTTAAATAGTCAATATTCTGTGACTGGCAGCAGCTCTCTGGGATCTCAGGCAGAGGCCTTTCATGTCATGTCTTGCTTAGAGTTCCAGGGCAAACCTGACAACCAATAGGAGGGTTGGGAGGGAAGGTTAAGGGTCAGTGAAGTCAGTGCATTACTTCTGCAACAGCATTACTTCTAGGTATAACAAGGAACTAACAATGGTTGACCTTGGTGAGTTCCGCAGGGCCTGTAAGACGGAGCTATTCCACTGGGCTTTTGGAGGGGCTGGCTGCGGTTCCATCGCCCCCCACTGAAATCAAAACTGCCTGTCTGGACCATCTTGGTTGGGCCCTAATTCCATCCTGGGCCCTGCCTACCTCCTCCCCTCCTTTTTTCTTCTTTTGGCCTTTTAGATCGGGTGCCTGTGTGTGTATGTTTTACACAATTTTGTTGTTTTAATCTATTTATTGTTATTAACTGCTGCTGTCTTTTAGTGGATTCAGTTTTTATGTTGTATTAAATTGCTGTTGGAAACAGCCATGTTGTGAGCCACGTCGAGCCCTTTGGGGATGAGGTGGCCTATAAATTTAATTAATAAATAAAATAAAATAAATAAACTCTAGGAATCGCAGAAAACTCTGGTTTTCCATAGAGTTCTCTACAATTCTTAGAGCTACCCATTGTCTCTTTTGCATTGTACCTGGAAGTGATGCAATGGCACAGAGACCATTTTTATTTTTCTTCGGCCACTGCTCCAAGCACTTGTTACCGCCAGGAAAATATAAAAAATATTTTCCTAAGCCTATCGCTAGACTACACTGGCTAAGGACCGGAGCAAAGGGACCAGTGTTATCCAAAAGTCTCCACAGGGTCTGGAAAGGACGTGTATATATGGTTGTGCTAATGTTTCACATGGTTTTCTTCCTGCTTTTATTTATTTTAAGACTTAGTGTAAGCCCCTCAGTGTTGGATTTATTGTTTGCCCAATGTTTATGCTTATGTCTTAGCTAGGTTTTCCAGTTGATTCAAGGTTTATTAATGTTGGTTTAGGATATTCTTGTTCACATATATAAGGTGCTTTTTATGATACTGTTTCTTTAGGATTGCATCTAATGTTTAAATTAGAAATGTTACTTTAGATATTTGTATATGTTATTAAAAGCAGCTTGTAGCAGCTGGTATTAAGACCCAAGGAAGTTAGTCCTGGAATTCAGTTCGGACCAACACCCGGTAAATCTCTTTAGCAAAAACAAAGACCCCTTTGGAATTACAAATTGAATCTGATGACGGCACCTTGGATGTCCCAGCCCATTGGAGAACGTGTCCAAACCATCCCTGGACCATTTGAACTTTCTTTTGTTGTGGGACTGATGCGCGGGAGCCTCAGGACATAACTCAAGGAAGCAGCCCATCTGATAACCAGATACCTGGGTGCGTTAACAGCCTCACCCAGTTTTATGAATGGACACTCTCCGCTCCCTGTTCCTGCGCTCTTGTAAAGTCTCATGGGGAGACGCCTGACAGCGAGATCTCATGGTTCCATTCACAAAGTTGTAATTGTACCTCTCTTTTATGTGTTGATGTTTCTTTATTGTTGCAAGGTAAGGGACCTGCCCCCTTACCTGCCCCCTTGCCCTCTTTTGATCTTCATGTATAAAAGGTCCTGCGCTGGGCTATGGCGGTGCGATTCCCCTGCCTGAGCTGTATCAATCACTTTCGTATAAAAATATTCTGCTTTCGAAGAACACCAGCTTCCTGCGCCTCACTACGTTGCCTGAACTAAGATCGCTTAATGTTACCCGAGCAGCAGCGGTAACAAATTGATCAGCAGGAGGCCAGGCTTCAACAAGGTATGATGCCATACAGTCCACCTTCCAAAGCAGTTGTTTTCTCACTGTGAACTGATGTCCATCATCTGGAGATCAGCTGAAATAGCAGGAGATCTCCAGTCACTGCCTGCAGTTTTGCCACCCTCGCCACAGCACATCCCCCAACTCATTTTCATGCTTGCAGGCAAATGTGTCTGAATAGCCATTTTACAATAAGCTATGAGCTAATAGTTTACAAGTACTCCTGAACTTTTGTAAATTCCTGGACTGATTACTGAAATGAACTCTGCATAGAAAGATAGTTCAGCATCTTCCAAATTTGTCAAATTGTGGTAGGGGTAAAAACACAGAAACATTCCCAACCAGAATTGTAATAGTTGCTTTTACTGTAAATGAACTTCTCAAGCCATTATTGGAGATGGAGCGGGGCAAGAAAAATGGGTTAAGGGTTGCGAGGTGTTGGTGCTGAAGATATTTGCCCTGGGACACAGGAGCTACCCTAAGCAGGTCTACTTAGAATCCTGCTGAAGTCAAATTGATGGAACTTACTCCCAGGAAAGTTTTCTTAGGATTGAACTGAGATAAGGCAATTTCATTTGCATAGTAGAGGAGTGGATACAGTCCCCTCCACCAAACATCCAATGAACCATGCAACACTGGACATTTACATAGAGGCTCTTGGATGCATTACCCCAACAGGGGTGATTTTTTCCCCTGGTTCTGTCCATGTGCCACACATTATACTAACTGCTGCATGGCATAATGGAGAAAAAAAGAAGAGTTTGGATTTATACCCCCTTTCTCCCCTGTGAGAAGACTCAAGGCAGCTTGAGGAGACGCAAGGGAAAGGAGTTTGTACTTTCCCTTCCTCTCTCCACTACAGACACCTTGTGAGGTCGATGGGGCTGAGAGTGTCCCAAAGAACTATGACTAGCTCCAGGTCATTCAGCAGGAATTGGGGAAGCAAATGTGGTTTACCAGATAAGCGCTCATGTGGAGGAGTGGGAAATCAAACCCAGTTCTCCAGACAAGAGTCCACCTGCTCTTAACCACCATACCACGCTGGAAAGGAGAAGGATGCATTAATTCCTCAACAACATGAGGAAGACTGCAGTGTCCCAGTTTACATGATAGTGTCTGGAAAAGTGGGATGCTCCATCACTAATAAAGGAGAACAGAATGGGAGGAAGGGGACACCAATTGGGCATCTTTGCATCTGGCTCTCCACTGCAAGTGAAGCAATAAATATTTTTGATAAGGAAAAAGATTCTCCATGATGAACAGAGTATCTGAAAATTCAAAGTATATTTCAAAGTATATTTTATTCCTAACAAATAAAGTAATTATCTGTCTTTTATTAGCAAATTTATAATGAGAAATTATTGTGAAGTTCATAATTGGATCCAATCTGTTTAATTACATGAAATATCACACTGAACTGGAAATGATAGATGGAAAGCTATGTCTACACCTAAGTAAAAAATTTAGCTTGGCATTGATTGTATCTATGAAATTAACTAAAAATATTATTTTGGAAGCCTGATGTAAAACAATGCTGTGGACCTTCTGAAAACTGTGCTGTAACATCTAAGAAAGAAACATCAACCTGTGAAACCTAAAATGCTTTTGAAACCTCTGTTCCATCTGAGAAGCGAAACTAGTCTGTAAATAAAATTTAGTTTTGTTTTAAACTTTAACAAGTGCTGGTGTGTGACTGATTCACAGAAAGGGGTAGTGCCTGTACTGTTGAAAATCCATCCCCCATAAACAATGTTTCCCTCCGTTTTTCCTGAAGGCTCTGTTTTCTGCTCAGAAGGGTGCAACTTCCCCCAATGAAACTGGAAATCAAAGCATTCATATCAGCCTAGTCTCCTTTCTGTCACATAATGTACTCAAACTTCACTCCAAACCTCAAAGTCATCTGTTTATTTGGGGTTGTGAAATCACAGAATCATAGTTGGAAGAGACCACAAGGACTATTGAGTCCAACCTGTCCCATGCAGGAACACACAATCACAGATGGTCATCCAGCCTCTATTTAAAAAGCCCCAAAGAAGGAGACTCCACCACACTCCGAGGCAACATATTCCACTGACGAACAGCCCTTTCAGGAAGTTCTTTCTAATGTTTAAGTGGAATCTCTTTCCCCGCAATTTGATCAGTACTTGTGGATGTTACCAACATCTTCCTAAGGAACGACAAGTCCATTTGGGTTTTGAGTTCACATGCAGTGAAGATCTTTCCGATAAAATACTGCTGAAGTAGTCACCCTATGTCCGTGAGCCAGGATTCACCACAACTAATTCTGGAACATATAATCATCTCACTGGTCAAATCCCCACTACCGTCTTAGCCAGGTTTCAGAACACAAACTAACCAGGTTTGAAAGACGACCTCCCCAGTCGAATCCCCACTACCGTCTTAGCCAGGTTTCAGAACACAAACGACCTCAAACCTGGTTAGTTTGTGTTCTGAAACCTGGCTAAGACGGTAGTGGGGATTCGACCACTGTTATCACAAGCAGACCCCACACCTCTAAGATGAAAAACAGTATCTGGAATCAGAAGGGATGAATTTAGGCAACTTAAATCCTAGTCCCTATACCTGGATAGCTCCAAGCTAGCCTGACCTCATCAGATCTCAGTATCAGCCCTGGTTACTACTTCGATGGGAGACCTCCAAGGAATACCAGAAGTCATCATACAAAGGTGAACCACCTCTAAATGTCTGTCATCTTGAAAACCCTATAAGGTCACCAAAAGTCAGATGTAACTTGATGGAACCAAAACAAAAACTCCAGTTTTCAGGTTGACATAATTCCCTAGTGCATTTTTAAAGGAATTCTATTCTAGCTTCTAATGATTACATTCCATTAATTAAAGCAGCTCAAGCTTAGGTCATGGTGTGCGCTGTTTTGAAATCTACTCTTTTTATTATTTACCATCCCAAGGAAAGAGATTTTTGAAGGAAGCACAATGTAACTTTAAAAGGCTATTATGCTGAATGCCACAGACATGTAGGAATACAATAATAGGGACATACCAATAATTTTAAAAGCATCACAGAACAAACATTTCCTGATCTGCTCCTACTGTGAGGCTGACTAATCACCTTCTGATCCCTTTCCTGCTGTTATGTTAGACTCCTGGGATTATGTAAACTCCAGAGCCCTTCGGGGATGGGGCGGTATAGAAATCTAACAGACAGACAGACAGACAGACAGACAGACAGACAGACAGACAGACAGACAGACAGACAGACAGACAGACAGACAGACAGACAGACAGACAGACAGACAGACAGACAGACAGACAGACAGATAGATAGATAGATAGATAGATAGATAGATAGATAGATAGATAGATAGATGGATAAAAAGGGCAAAATAATTTCTTATATGCTGCAGTTCAGATGTTGCTTCAACCATAATTAAAAACAAAATCATATAGGCCTCCTGGTTGTAAGAGTGTCAGAACTAGTGTGCTGCAAAACTTAAAGAGTTGGATTAGGATTAGGGAAATCCCAATTAAAATCCCTGTTCTGTCAGGAAGGTTCTTACGTGACCTTGGGCCATTACCTGCCACAGTAGACAGTCTCTGAACCTGGTCTTCTGGTATAGCTCTTTGCTATAACAAGACCAAAAATTGGGAGGGAAGAGTGATAGCAGGCAGCTATCCAACACAAAAATCTAGGAATCCCCCAAATCTCCATTTTTAAGAGGAACAAAAAGAAAAGTTGGTTTTTATATCCCACCTTTCTCTCCTGTGCTGTAGTGGTTAAGAGCAGCAGTGGCGTAGTGGTTAAGAACAGGTGTACTCGAATCTGGAGGAGCGGAGTTCGATTCCCTGCTCTGCCGCTTGAGCTGTGCAAGCTTATCTGTGCAGGCTTATTTGATGAATTCAGATTAGCACTCCAACACATGCCAGCTGGGTGACCTTGGGCTAGCCACAGTTCTTCTGAGCTCTCTCAGCCCCACCTACCTCACAGGGTGCTTGGAAGGAGATGTGCCCTCTCTGAGGCAATGGAGGCTGCATGTAGCCTGGCCAGCAGAGGTGGGGGGCATAGGGTTACCTGCTCCAGTTTGGGAAATCTCTGGAGATGTTGGGATGGAGCCCAGGGAGGACAGGGATCTCAGTGGGATGCAAGTCCATCCTCCAAAACACCCATTTTCTCTGATGGAACCGATCTCTGTAGCGTGGAGATGAGCTGAAATCCCAGGGGGTCCCCAGGCTTCATCCAAAGTCTGGCATCTTTAACTGCATTGGAGCCTTCCCAACAATCACAAGTAAAACAAATATGGCCAATTAGTGGTATCAATAATTGCAACAAATGTTCCAGTTACTAAAGGAGGAGGCAAGAAAGATTTCACCGGAGGAAAACTGCCAGCAGCTGTTGAAGCACAACTGGGGAAAGAGAGTGTCAAACCAGTCAGAATGCAAGACTGAGGTACATCAAGGTTTTGTTTGTTTTGTTAGAAGCGACCTCGTTCTCCTGGGAATGATAAAAAATTTATAATAAGTATGGTCTGACAAAACAAAAGAGACCCCGCTACAAAAAGGGTAGGTTTGCCTTATACCCTTGACATTTCCACAACACAGAGAAGTAAGTTCTGAGCGAGCATTGAAAAGTTGCAGCTTGCAAACCCAAGGGCACCATTAAAGCGCAGCTTAAAAAGAATTTGATAAACAAATAAATAAATGTTAAAATTCCATGCTAATTGAGAGGGGAGAGAAAGGATGGAAAATGCACATGTGTTTATGTGTCAAACTGAGAAATGGGGTGCATGGGGTGGGCGGGTGGGTGGGTGGTGCGAATAAAGACTCCTATTGCCTGTATGTGAAGTATGCTGCTGTACTGAAGTGGCCCAAAGGGATAGGTTATGTTGATGTCAAAACTGACGTGTCCCACAACAACTCTGAGAAACCACTCAGTTTGAAAAGCAGTTCACTGGTCTTTACAATCAGTTTGGCACCATTTCTTGAATTTATACGCCAAAAAAAGGAATGATCCAAACCACCTGATTAGGATTGCCAACCTCCAAAGGGGAGGGGCTGGAGATTTCTTGGAATTACAACTGTCAGTTTCCCTGGAGGAAACAGCATTCTTCAGAGGGTGGATGCTATGACGTTGTCTTCCCTTCTCTCCTCAAATTGTACCCTCCCCTGGCTGCACCTCCAAGCCTCCAGGAATTTTCGATTCTGGAGTGTCAGCCCTACACCTGACTGAATGGACAGCAATTTCTCTCATAATGGCTTGTGCTAAGATCAGGTGCCCCAGGGTCTTAAGAACATAAGAACAAGCCTGCTGGATCAGACCAGAGTCCATCTAGTCCAGCTCTCTGCTACTTGGAGTGGCTCACCAGGTGCCTTTGGGAGCTCACATGCAGGAGGTGAAAGCAATGGCCTTCTGCTGCTGCTGCTCCTGAGCAACTGGTCTGCTAAGGCATTTGCAATCTCAGATCAAGGAGGATCAAGATTGGTAGCCATAGATCGACTTCTCCTCCATAAATCTGTCCAAGCCCTTTTTAAAGCTATCCAAATTAGTGGCCATCATCACCCCCTGTGGCAGCATGTTCCAAACACTAATTACACGTTGCGTGTGTAGGGATGAGCCCCGCGAACCCAGCAGAGCCTCAGAAAGAGCGCAGGAATGCCTGTGCCATCTGTGTCCTTCTGGGCGCACACGCTCACCTGTCCCCCAGGCCCCCGTGAGTCACAGGTCATGAACTACCTGACTCACGGTCACCAGATGTCCCCGACAAAGGGACAAAGGGGCGCTTGCCCCCAGGTATGGATTTGACCCAGAAGCGAACGTTTCCTCCCACACATAGGCCACCCCATGATGTCATGTACTATACAGTATTCTCCCGCTCTCCCGCCTCCCGGTCCGCCCCTATTGAAACCCTAATAAAAGGTGCCAGGGACCAGACCACGGCAGAGTTGCCAGATCCACGGATCACGCTTCCTGCTGCTGGCTCTCTCCACCGGATGATATTGCTGCGTCTCGCCTCTTCCTTGCGACCCTCGCGGGCCGACTTCATGCATGAAAAAATGTTTTCATTTTTACTGCAGATGTATATCAGTGCAGATGTATATCAGTGATTAAAAATTAATTACGTAAGGAAAATAAATACAGTAATAGAAAAATTAAAAATTACATAAAATCAGAAATTTAGTGTGCATCTGATGTGTATTATAACACTCAAAATGAATTGTGTGCAAAATTAGGGCTGTGCCAAACATTCTTTTATTTCAGTTTTGGGTCAAAATCGTGAACATAACCAATTGTTGCTAGTATGTTCTAATATGTGGTACCCCTCTGAGTGACAAACCTAATCAATTACTTCTCCTGCTGTTGCTGATTTTCGACAATATTTCTTTTACCTGTCATTAGTGGCGTAGTTGAAGAGGAGAATATGGACCGAGATGTGCAGGGTTGGGTCATTATTAACAGACTATCAAGATTCTCATGAAGTGCTTGGGTTGAAAGTTTCAATTATACAAATAGGGACAGGGAGACAGAGAGATGAAGAAGAAAAAGAAGAAAAAGAGTTGGATTTATACCCACTCTTTCTCTCCTGCAAGGAGACTCAAAGGGGCTTACAAACTCCTTTCCCTTCCCCCTCACAACAAACGCCCTGTGAGGTAGGTGGGGCGGAAAGAGCTCAGAAGAACTGTGACTAGCTTAAGGTCACCCAGCTGGTGTGTGTTGGAGTTCCCCACACTTATCTGGAATTCCCCAGATAAGCCTCCACAGCTCAGGTGGCAGAGTGGGAATCAAACTTGGTTTCTCCAGATTAGAGTACACCTGCTCTTAACCACTACACTACTGCTGAGACTGACTGACTGACTGACTGACTGACTGACTGAGAGGACAGGTTTATTTGCTACTAACATAAAAACTCGTAGTCTTATTGAGAAAATATTTTACTTGAACATTGCTCCTGTCTTTTCACAAAGCAGCTCACAATAATAAGGTGATATACAGGAAGCTGCAAGCACAGTTTCCAGATTCTAAAAATTAAACTTATAAACAGCTATAGGGGCTTGCATCTTTGGGACATTTTTTTTAAATTTATCAGTTTATTTCAACTGCAGGTGTACAACATTTATGTTTCATAAAGAATGAAGAAAAGGCACTATTTTTCAAACATTCCCCCTCTTTCATTCTCTTTCTTAGATTGAATGATATTTGAAATGTAGCTGTCTCCAGTGAAAGGCATTGCTAATACACCTGGAAACAGATCACGCTGACTGCATGTTAAGTATCTCAGCTGAACCTTACATTTTGGAACCATTGCTATTTCTTGCCTCACTTAAACTGACAGAATATGAATGTTCTTGTGTATTTGTCTACAGTGGTAAATGAGTAACCTTTTGCCTATCATAAAATGTCCCTAAAGGCAACACAGGTTAAGAGTGATTAAATTTGCTATGCATACATAATATTATATCATTTACATAAATGATAATAAGTAATTGCTGCATATAAATAATTCATCATTTATTTTTCCAGGAGACATAGAATGCTTTGATGTGGCTGAAAGGAACAAAGGATAAAAGAAAGACTGGCAGAAAGGGTTAAATTGTAATATAAAAACCAAAGAAATAGAACTCAGAGTTTCTGGCAGATAAGGCTATTGCATGTGTTACCAGACAGACCTGTGGTAGGACAAAGGGGAGGGGCTGACTTTACTTTCTGAACTACTGTGGTTTCGTAACAGAGAAAGAGATCCATAAACTCAGGTGGCAAAGACTCTGATAACCCCCTCTTGCAATACAAGGTCTGCCCCCGCTAATTCCCCATCCAAAAGGGGATGGACCCTAATATTTCGGGTAGCACATGTATTCTGCATTCTGCATTTCTTTCTTTTAAAAATAATATATTTCTTGAATCTTCTTCTTGGCCTATATTCCCCTCGAGGGGAATATGAGCAACACTAACATTTTCTTTGCCAAATAGCACAGTTTGGGGCATTTTTCAGGGGTAAGGTTGGCAGCATGCATGGCTTCAGCAATGTTGTCCGTCCACCATTTCTTTGGACTTCCACGTGGGTGGTGGCCTCCAGGGTCAAAGTTTAGGGCCATTTTTTCAACAGAAGTCTCCTCCAGGCACCTAGTGTGCCCGTCCCACCGGAGCCGTGTTTCCCTCATTTTCTTTGTAATTAGTGAAATTCCTAGTCGTTGTCATATGACTTTGTAACACGATCAAAAAGAGTCAAACCAAGCATCCACCAGAGCATATTCATTTCCATCACATGAAGAATCTGTTCATGTTTCCAAGTTGCTGGCCAACATTGTGTTCCATATAGGGCCACATGGTGGATGACTGTGGTAAACACTTTTGCCTTCAGATGTTCAGGTATTCGTTTGTCACGCAGGACTCCTGTGGTTTGCCGCCACTTCATCCATACTACATTAACTCTAGATCGAGCATCTGGTGTGACCTGGGATCCAAGATATTTAAATTGAGTAATATCAACAGTAATATCACACAATATAATACAAATAATACAATAAAATCCAAGCTAACAATCCAAGCTACCCTAATTCAATTTAAAACAGTAATAACATATAACACCTAATATTAGAACAGTTAAAGAATTTGTGTCATAGGGATTTCCCAAGGTTTAGGAGAAAAGGAGCTCCTAAAATAATACCCAACTGCTCCCCCCACCAGCCCTCCCCTTAATCATAATAATGTTTCCCTCTAATATAACAGAGAGGGCAAGGGGCAAACAAGGAGGGGGAGGGGGGAAAGAGGGGAAAGGAAGGGAAGGGACTTCAATAGGAACTCTTCTCCAGAGTCTTCACAAAACATCTGGTCGCAGCAGTGGTAAATCTGTGGATCACAGTTTTGGCTTTTTACCTTTGCTTAGATTACATCCTACATTGCCTAGATTACATCCTTAGATTACATCCTTAGATTACACCCTAGTTGATCCAGCTGAGACTGCAGGATATTAAAGTACCCCAATCACATGTAGAGGATCTTTGGGACCATAGCTGCACACTTAAGTCCAGTAGAATCTCAAACACCAGCACAATGTTCATAGCACAGCTTTCAAGAGTCAAAGTTTCTGCCTCCCAAATATTGTTGGTCTCGCAGGTGCTACTGAGCACCAATTATATTGCAGGCATCCCTGCTCTCTACCTCTAATGACCATTTTCTCAGAATGAGAAGTCCTTGCTTGACGATTTCACATCTAATGGCAAAAATTTGGAAGGCACAGAGATGTGCTGCAGCAACCATAATGTGCTGTGCAGTGATCACATAAGTGTCTCCATTCTGATAAAGTGGCTGTCGCTGTGTATCGCAGACTGAAGAAGTGGGCAAGTATTTGGTGGGTTCATTCACTTGCTAAATTATTCAACAGGTAGAGAGGGGCTGATGTGACCGAGTAACTAACTGGAACCCAGGAGCTTCTTGTTTCTGTTATCCTTGTTCTCTTCACTTGGTGCCTGCTGGATCTGTTGCAGACCAGGAGAGAAGTCTCAAGTTGCAACTGTGAGTTATCTGTTCTACGTGGTTCAAAGTTAACTGCAGGTTTTCTTTTTTGAAATAATTTTCAAGCTGGACTCAAGCTGATGTTGTAAAACTACAGTATCTCTCACATATCAGCTCTTTGACACAGTGCAGCGGGAAGCTTACTTTTGTGATGATGATGCTTCTTGTGAGACATGCCTTCTTCCATGCAAAGTCTCTCAAGAAGAAGAAGAAGAAGAAGAAGAGGAGGAGGAGGAGGAGGAGGAAGAGGAGGAGGAGGAGGAGTTTGGATTTATATTCCCCCCTTTCTCTCCTACAGGAGACTCAAAGGGGCTTACAATCTCCTTGCCCTTCCCCCCTCACAACAAACACCCTGTGAGGTAGGTGGGGCTGATAGAGCTCCGAGAAGCTGTGACTAGCCCAAGGTCACCCAGCTGGCGTGTGTGGGAGTGCACAGGCTAATCTGAATTCCCCAGATAAGCCTCCACAGCTCCGGCAGCAGAGCCGGGAATTAAACCCGGTTCCTCCAGATTAGATACATGAGCTCTTAACCTCCTATGCCACTGCTGCTCCTCAAGCTTCTCAATTATCCCAGCTTGGAGACTCCTGCCCAGTTTGTGGTTGTCCTCAGACTGCAGGGAAGGAGGTTGCACTCCAAGAGCCCTGGAAGAGTCTTTCAGCCTAATTGAGCAGTGGTTTAAATATCCCCAGCTTCTGCCTTCTTCCTTCAAGATTCCCAGTCTTAGCAGGCAGGACTGGTTTCAGGCTTTGGGGAGCCCTGGGCAGACAGTTTTCATGGACCCCCTTCCCTCCCACCCACCTTCACATTTCGATCCTGCTTGCATATGTTTCCCTTGTCTGCTCAGAAGCATTCCCACTGTCCATGCTTACTGCCGCCTGCAGACTGTGGACAGGACCAACAGCAGACAGCATGGGTGTGCCAGGGGTCCTGGCAGCAGTGGACCCTGCCAGATGTCAGGACCGAGCCTATCAATGCCCAGATGTCTTGCTGTGTAAGAATTGCAAATGTTTCCTGTAAATGCTTTCCTGTCCCCCTCTCCCCTCCCTGGCAATTCCCTGGTGCCAGCCCTCCTGCAGGAAGGTGCGTACGTTCCCAGGTTTCTTGAAGCTCTGTAGTGCAAATGTTATACACTTTGTGAAGCACATTTGGCAGGAATCAAATGGGGGGGGGGTTTGAAGGATATAATCTCTGGATCTAAGCGGGAGACCTTAGATTCAGCTTTCTCTGTTACTCTATGCGTTGTAGAAATAAACTGCTTTAGGACTTTCCTACGGTCTCTGTCATTTCCACGTTCGAGAGTCTGAACACCAGAAACCCTGGGCCCTGGCAGCTTGCCCGCCTCAAGGCATGCTGGTGCTGGGTCATTTGCTGGCAAGGCATGGCTGCTGCCAGAGCAATAGCAAACTTGCTTACTGTTGATGCCTACTTCAGTGCCATCTTCCCTACCTCCCATGTGCTTGGTCCTAAAATTGTGCACCACTCCTTGGTGCTGACTAAAATTGCAGTCTGCTGTTGGCTGGCTTCTGGATCTCTCGGTTTGCATCTAGCATGGTGTGCTCTCTGTGGGCCATCTCTGAGATGGCAAGAGTTGACTTGAGCACCACCCATGCCTGGTCTCCACACATATCTCTTTCCAAGAAGTTGTAGACATCAAGGCTTTATGGAGGAGAAGTCGATCTATGGCTCCCAATCTTGATCCTCCTTGATCTCAGATTGCAAATGCCTTAGCAGACCAGGTGCTCAGAAGCAGCAGCAGCAGCAGGCCATTGCTTTCACATCCTGCATGTGAGCTCCCAAAGGCACCTGGTGGGCCACTGCGAGTAGCAGAGTGCTGGACTAGATGGACTCTGGTCTGATCCAGCATGCTTGTCCTTATGTTCTTATGTTCTTAAGGCTGACCTAGAGAACTGGCCAAAGAGATGATGATCCCTGTGGTGACTGTAACGTATGTAGCCCAGACATTCTAATGTTCAACAGTTTAGTCGGAAATAGGTGCTTGTAACTTAACCATCTGCAATCTTCTCTGCTGATCTCTTTTCAATTACCAGATTCATCTGTAGCAGCCATGCAGTCTGAACGACACAATCAGAACCTTTTCACTGGGAGTATTTTCTTTTGACTGCTCAAGTCTTACCGCTTGAATTCTGGTGTGACATAATATTTTTGTTGGCAGAAGTCCCTGTGCTCAGCATACATCATCACTAACTTATTAGGACTTGAGACAATTAGTTGAAACAAACATAAGAGATAAGATCTGTATTGAACCAGAGAAATTAGGGGAATAAATAGCCGATGGCACTCAATTATTGGAGCGCCGCTTCAAAGCTCAGGTATGAGATTGGGTTTAAAGAAAGGTGTGCATTGTTTTCTCCAAGCATCTATACATTACTTGATCATTTTCCTACTGATTCAGGTTACAGGGGGAGAAATTGCCTCAGCATAATAGGGCAGCCGAAAGAACTTTTCAGTTTCCATCTCAATACTCGACAGAGTTGCATGAATGACTGAGGATTAAAATCCCTTGACACGGGAAATCAGATGGTGAATTTTGAGAGAGACAGTGAAAGCACTGTGTGACTCATAAAAGTGAGGGTGGTAACATGCACAAAACAGAGAACTGGGGTCTCTGGAAAGGGTCTCTTGATCTCTTGATAGGGTACCAATTTCTACTGCTTTCCATGATAAAATCCCATTCCTGTAAAAAAAAGATGGACCCGTGTGTGGATATCTGGAAGCTTCAAGTGTCTACATGCGTGGCCAGTACAATATCTCATGGGGAATGGAGGAAGATGAGCTTCTTTATGTATGTAGTTCATGTGCTCCTTAGAATTCCTTGGCACATGCAGAGCTTTCTAGTTCTTCAATACACCTAATGAACCAGTTTACTTTATCACCCATCACATATTCTGATTTGGGAACTGATTTTATTTGGAACAAATTTAATAGTGTCTAAAGATGGGGGAGGGGCTAAATGAAGGATCCAGCTAAAGTTCAGCACTTGCAAATCCCATTCCTTGAATGGAAGACTTTAGAAAAAAATGCTTAATTTCCCCCACTATAATCTGTGAGAATTAAACATATTTAGCTTTAACTATCATGTGCCCATTGATACCATCCAATTACATAAAACAAAACAAGAACAAAAAACTCCGCTTTTGAAAATATGTTAAGGTACGTGAGCCATTCAAATGAAAGGTTTGTCGTCTAACCTCAGTCAGGTATTTGGTAGAGTATTGCCCATCTTGACAAGGTAAATATTGTGATCAGATTGTTCAGTATGGAAGGTTGGATCCAGATGAATTTTTTCTATGAGAAAGTGAGTTGCAATGTCCACCAAACTCCCCCTTCCTGCTGCAGACCTCTCACTTGTGCCACTCCAGAGACCTCCCCTTTCCCCAAGGAGAAGTTATGGAATCAAAGGCCCTTTCTGCACGGGCCATTTACGGCGCCCAGGGAGGGAGGTTTTTGGGAAAACAGAGCGTTCCCGCCGGCGCGGTGCAAATGGCACCGTTGGGAACACGCTGTTTTCCCCATCCCTCTCCCACTCACCTCATCACCTTCGTCGCTCTACTGGACTGCTGAGACCCTCCCTCGCTGTCCTCCGACCCCTGGCTTGGCCATTTGGAGGACATCACCCTACTTCCCATTGGACTATTTGAATTTTCACTGAAGAGGATCTCAAGAACCATTGGACTATTGAATTTTCCACTTCTAGGATCTCAAGATTAATTGGCAGCCTTTTCTTCTGGGACTTAATCCCATCAGCAGAAACAAAAGACTGTCTTCCTCCTCTTTGTTTTAGATTGTCTGTATTATGTGGCAGGGGACTGCCCCCTTCCTCCTCTGATTGGGTGAAAAACTGTATAAAAAAGGCTGTGTTTCATTCTGTACTGGGCAGTCTGACCTGGAAAGAGCTTGAAATCACAATAAATAACTTCTGCTCTGAAGGCAGCCTGCCTCTGCATCCACTCACTGCTGCCAAAGCTGAAATCACTCTGAAATCATTATCGCTCATTGCTGACAAAGCTGAAATCACTCTGAAATCACTTTCCAGTTACCCCTGGCAGTGGGTAACACTGTGGAGACTGGACTCAATGGAACTGTACTCCACTCAGGTTCCTGTTCTCCTCAGGCTCCATCCCAAGATACCCAGAAGTTTCCCAAGCTGGATATGGCAACCCTAATTTACAGGTTGCTTTGGAAGAACAGATCAGCTGTTTGTTAGCTTATAGGAATTGACAGATCTGGAGTCCCTGGTGACTTCAGCTTCAACAATCTGAGCAAAACAGGAGCCACTTTGGAACTGTACTCCACTTTAAAATACCCCCCCCCCCAAAAAAAAAAACACCCCTACTTAAAATCGAAGAGTTAAACCACCCTCCTTTCCATGCACAGCCCTGGGGCAAATTGAGACTACACATGCCTGTAATTTGTGCTTTATAGATGGAACAAGACACGTAAACTTTGCCTTGTCTGTTTGAGCACTTTGTTGGGAATCTGAATCTGGGTCTTTGCCATTCAAGTTTGACTCTCGCTCAGACAATACATCTGTCTCCAGAAATTACAAAATGCAGTTCTTTAAATCACTTGGGAAACACAACGATAGGAGGGATGCCATGAATTTTGAGGTGAACATATTTGACAGCAGAACAGACAGTGTTCAATTGGGGTGAACAGCAGCGGGCCAGTCCCTGTGTTTGTTCGGGTCAGTCTCACATGACTCAAAGCCTGCTGAACAGGTTTGCATTTTTTTAGTAATTCCGTGCGTGCAAAAATGCCAGCAGTTCATTTGGAGCAGCAGCCACTAAATACTGCTAAGGACTACACGGAGTGATAGCTTTTTAGTATATACTTTTAAAACAGCCTAGGGATTATTTATGACATATTTATATGATTGCAACTGGTTTTACTGTTAATTTAAACAATCACCTCTCAAGCAGAGCAGCAGGGCAACTCGGATAGGGGAACAAAAACCAGACAGTGCTGACCTGAATTGCTGGGAAGGAATGCAGGGAAATGACCAGTTAAAGAGCCAGGCACGTGCAGAATAATGCACTTTTGATCACTTTCACAATTGTTTGCAAGTGGATTTTGCTATTCCGCATAGTAAAATCCAGCTGCAAAGTGCATTGAAAGTGGATCGAAAGTACTTTATTCTGCATGTGCAAAAAGTGCCCTCAAGACACAGTGTCAGGCTGTTTCCGCACGGCAGAATGCAGCGACCCAGGGACGCTAAAAACAGCATCCCTGGGGAGGGGTTCGCACAGCAGCCGCTTCATCGCAGCAGCGGTGGCCTCGTAACCCCCGAGCGGTGTGAAGCCGCTGCTTCCGAGCCTCGCTCCCTGGGCGAGGTATTTCAGAAACAGCGGCTTCCAACTGCTGCTGTGTTAACGGCAGCGGCTGGAAGGCGCCATTTCCCCCCCTTTCCCGAATGCTTACCTTGTCTCCTGGCTTCCAGCTTGTCGCAGAGGCCAGGGGACATGCCCCCTGGCCTGCGTCTCCAGAGCCGTTGCTCCAGGCTGCGGGGGCTGCGGGGGCGTGTCCCCTGGCTTCTGCGAGGAACTGGAAGCCAGGAGACAAGGTAGGCGTTCGGTGACGGCGCAGCCTGTGCGAAGGCTGCGCCGCTGCCTGCCGCCCTCCTGGGACCATCCATGCAAACCCTCCCAGGGGGGTGTGTCGGCATTGTTTATGCCGATGCACCCCCGCACCGTTGCAGTGCGAAAAGGGCCCCAGATATTAGCTCCCCTTTTGCTTGATGTGAACATTCCAATCTGTATAGGACCTTAACCTCTGGCTCTCTATTCCAAGCCCTTTTCTTTAACTGTCTGGCTTACCAAAAATAAAAATTCTTTACCCAATTTTCCCATTAAATCTGAACAATCTGCTCCCCTCTCTCTTTGCACACACTGTTCCATTTTTTGGGCATTCTGATTGGCTGCAGCCAGTGAGGCGGGAGTGGTGCTTTTTTTAAAAAAAAAGAACCACCAATTTTATTGTTTTTTGAAAGGCGCGGGATAAGGGAAATCTCACGGGGCGAGGCCGAGTTAGACCCAGAAGCCATGTGGAAGTAATGGCCGAATTGGGATTGTTCACTTCCTTATCCCAGGATATATTGGCCTTGGGGAAAATGCCAAAGTGTCTATTTTAACAAGCACATTTCAGAATAAAAGGAACGCCCTTCCCATAACAATGGTATCTGGATTGTGCTAAAAGGACTTGATGTTTAAATGGTGGGATAAAAACAGTTCCAAATCAATGCATCATATTTTGAGACCCCCCCTTTCACCTGCAGTATGTCTCAATCCATTCCAAATAGAAGTTAAACACACATTAGAGACAATCTACACAGTCAGCAGCATCTTGCCTGACTGCCGTCTCTGTTCCACAGTGATGGGGAGAAGAGAAGATGGTCGGCAGATGTAGGTGCAGAAGGCATAGGAGGGATCTACTTTGTCATATGCAAAGGTTTTCTTCTTGCCCCCCATTACTTCCTTTCTGTAATGGGGAGTTGGCAACCATAATGCAGCTGAACCAAGAAAAGATGCAGGCCTGAAAGTCTATTCTCTTACTAGGCAAGCTTAATAGCCCAGCAGAATGCCCTTTGTCCAGAGTTATACAGAATGTGCAAATTCAACTGTTTTAAGGTCTTATTGTTCCTGACCAGATACCTTGAATTTGCCCTTCCTCTGGAGACAAGAGAGAGAAACACAAAAATGTTTAGGCTCTTTCTCTAGGAAGAAGGGCAACACAAGACGATAGAGATAGGAAAGAAACAGGCTTTAGTTCATCTTGCGTCAAAGGATCAGGTGCTGACATCTTCCAACAAGGGTCTTAGACAACCCCAAATGTTGTGGGGAAAAGAGAGAATCTCCACCTTCCTGTATGATTGATGAATGATGTGAGCATTTTGGAGTGTATTCTTTTCTGCCATTTTGATGTAACCTGCTATAATGTTATAAAAGTAAGAACACACTGCCATTCTGCAGAGGCTCCCTTGGTACTCTATTGCCCATGGTTGGCTGAATAAAATACAATTTGATTTTATTCTGTTTCAGCTTGAGCTTTCTTGAGCTTCGTTTAATTTGCTGGTTAACCTGCGTTAACACAGAGAAGAGAGAGCGGGGGCATCCTCACCCCTTTCAGCTACATTCCCCTGGATTTTTTTTCTCCAGTTGACCTGGCAAACAGGTCTGGGGACCCAGGCGGGGAAGGAGAGTGAGAGGTTTCAGGGGCCAAATGGCGGAAAGGGAAAAGGTCAAGCTGGGTTTTCAGTCCTTTGGCTGCCCTCAGGGGCGTTGCCAACCTCCAGATGGTGGCTGGAGATGTTCTGCTATTACAACTGATCACCTGGTGACAGAGAGATCAGTTCAGTAAGACAAAATGAACACTTTGGAAGGTGGGCTGCATGGCATGATATACCTCCCCTTCCCAAACCTCAGGTTCCACCCCCAAAATATCCAAGTATTCCCCAACCTAGCCTCCAGCCATCCCAATGAGGCCTAAGCTTAAATTTAAACTGGTAATTAAGACTTAATTGCTTTCCTTAGGCTGTCTGTTTCGGCCTTTCTAAAGACCAGAACGTGAATAAATGTGTTTTCTTTCTGCCTTTTTTAGAACACCGTTCCCACTTCTTATTTATAATCCACTTTTATTAGTATCGTTCCTGTAATTGAAGTTTTTCAAAGTCATGAAAGTGATTTACAGGATCCATTTCATGTAACTGCACTGAAGAATGCAAGGATTTGCTCAAATTCTTTCCCACAAGAGGTTTCAATTTGCTCACCATCCTTTCTTGGTGTCTGGTTTCCAGACATGATGGGCTGAATTACCTTTAATATCACTGCTGCAAATTCAGTGCATTAGTGGGGAGAATTAGACACAATTCTTTCGGATCTGATGAGCCGCTGCTCATTCCTCTGTTTGTCTCTGGGCTGTCAGAGTGTCAAATTAAAAGCAATTGGAGAAGCTTCCCCGTGACTTAAGAGCGTGCTGTTCAGTGGAAAAACAATATTTTACATCTTTTTCAGAGCAGTGGGAGGAGAGACAAGCAGCTGTTGCATGTTTTGTTTCACAAAAGGAAAAAAAAACATGTGTAGCATTTCTGTAAAGATATAGCAGAGGGCTGTAGATCAGACCTATTTAGAAGTCCTATTGAATTCAGTTTTACTCCTTAGACAAGGGATGGTGTAGCCTGTAACAGACAGGAGGTTGTCCTGCCCTCTGAGTGGAAATATGCCACTCAGCTGAGCGATTGGGAGTGCTGCCCCAGCATCCAATCACCTTTCAGGGCAGGGAAGGAATGCTGGAGGAATCCACAGCAGGAGAGTTCTGGTCGCCACATCTCAAAAAGGATATTGAAGAGACAGAAAAAGTGCAGAGAAGGACAATGAGGATGATTGAGGGACTGGAGCACCTTCCTTATGAGGAGAGGCTGCAGCGTTTGGGACTCTTTAGTTTGGAGAGGAGGCGGCTGAGGGGGGATATGATTGAAGTCTATAAAATTATGCATGGGGTAGAAAATGTTGACAGAGAGAAAATGTTCTCTCTTTCTCACAATACTAGAACCAGGGGACATTCGTTGAAAATGCTGGGAGGACGAATTAGGACTAATAAAAGGAAACACTTCTTCACGCAACATGTGACTGGTGTTTGGAATATGCTGCCACAGGAGGTGGTGATGGCCACTAACCTGGATAGCTTTAAAAGGGCCTTGGACAGATTTATGGAGGAGAAGTCGATTTATGGCTACCAATCTTGATCCTCCTTGATCTCAGATTGTAAATGCCCTCGCAGACCAGGTGTTCAGGAGCAGCAGCAGCAGCAGAAGGCCATTGCTTTCACATCCTACCTGTGAGCTCCCAAAGGCACCTGGTGGGCCACTGCAAGTAGCAGAGAGCTGGACTAGATGGAAACTCTGGTCTGATCCAGCTGGCTTGTTCTTATGTTCTTATGTTCTTAAGAGAGTTCAAGTCTGCCTCAGCAAAGGAACAGACAGTTTGAAGGGCAGCTCTGCCTGGTAGTGTGGTGGAGTGGTTTGACTATGCCTCTAGGAATGGTTAGAGGACCTGGGCATCAGGCCAATCTCTGGAGAAGAGTCTACTTCATGCCACTCAGCCAGACTCTTGGAAAAGGGCAAGCTGGTGTGAGTGGAACCTTGTGTGTGTAAAAAGATCTAGACCGGGGGGGGGGGGGCTGCAACCTGGAGAGCTGCAGGTTGCTGACCCATGATCTAGACCAATGGTTGGTCAGTTGAAGCCTACTTGTTCCTGCAAGCACGAAAGATAATTCAAGCCACAGTCTGAAGCCATAATTAGCATAACATTATGTGTCCCAGCCACATTTCTCCTTCCGCTATCAGGAGGCCTGTCCTGCTGATCTGTCCATTCAAAACAATTTGTAAATTAGGGTCACCAGATCCAGGCTGGGAAACTCCTGGCGATCTGAGGATGGAGAATAAACAGAAAGTGGAGGAATACCTGAATACCTTAAATGAATTCAAATCTCCATGGCCTGATGAACTACATCCCTGGGTATTAAAAGAACTGGCAGAAATAATCTCAGAACCGATTGCTATAATCTTTAAGAGCTCTTGAAGAATTCCCAGAGGACTGAAGGAGATCTAATGTTGTCCCCATCTTCAAAAAGGGGAAAAAAGAGGACCCGTACAACTATTGCCCAGTCAGCCTGACGTCAATACTAGAAAAGATTCTAGAGTCTGTAGAATCATTCTTAATGAATCATGATTCATTAAGACAGTCTGTAAGCACTTGGAAGGGAATCATGTGATCACTGAAAATCAACATGGGTTTCCCAAAAACAAGTCAAGCCAGACTAATTTTATCTCTTTTTCTGATAGAGTGACAAGCTTGGAAGATGAAGTTAATATTCAAACTTAAACAATGCGAGTTTGACCCTATGTACCTATTGGAATTGGGTATCCATAGAGCAACAGTCTTGGTTTGTCAACGGCTCAATTATATTGAAATGCAAACAGATTACTCCTTGTTATATAAACCATTGAAATCCTGGTCAGGAATTTCGTCTGCTCCCTATTTACCTAATATTGTATCTGCAAAATGTTGCTGGGCCTTTTCTAGGGTCCATTTCAATGCTTTTCCATCAGTCAATTTAGCAGGAAGATTTCAAAAAATCCCACGGTCCAGGAAGGCATATGTTGCAATTCAGGAGTGGACTCTATGTCACACATCCTACTGCATTGTGAGCTCCACAAAGGAGAAAGGATGTCGTTAAACCAACCGTTGTTAATTAATCATACTAATCCAATTGCAGCTGACTCTGATTCAGCTCTTACAAGAATTTTATTGGAAGACCGGGCTTCTTTTATATCTCTGCAGGTAGCCAAATTGTGTATGTTAGTATAACACAGATCTGTGTTAAGACAGGGAGCAGTACTAGATGATGGTGACTGTAATAATGTGGTAAGTTGATGCTTCGTTTGGGTGTGGGTATTACATTATGGATTTTTGTACATATGTATAAATTGAATCTGCTTTTGTTTTTGTTTTTTTGCTGGCCTTGTGGCCGTAATAAAATTATTCGAGCTTGGAAGATGAAGGGAAGGCTGTGGATGTAGCATCTCTTGATTTCAGTAAGGTCTTTGACAAGGTTCCCAATAACATTCTTGCAAGCAAGCTATCAAAATGTGGGGTAGACAATGCTACTGTTAGATGGATTTGTACTTCGTTGACTGACCAAAGCCATAGGATGTTCACCAATGGCTCATCTTCATCCTGCAGAGAAGTGACTAGTGAGGTGCCAGAGGGTTCTGTCCTGGGCCCAGTGCTATTCAATATTTTAATCAATGATTTGTATGATAAAATAATCAAATTGCAGGTGACACCAAATTAGGAAGGATAGTTAACACCCCAGGGTCAGAATTCAAAATGATGACATATTAGAGAACTGGTCCAAAACTAGCAAAATGAATTTCAACAGAGAGAAATGTAAGGTATTACACTTAGGCAGAAAAAAATGAAATGCACAGATATATGAGGGGCAACACCTGAACTGGCAACAGTACACATGACAGGAATTTGGGAATTTTAGTAGGCCACAAACTGATCATAAGTCAACAGTGTTTTGCGGCAATTAAGAAAGCCAATATGATTCTGTGCCACATCAATAGCAGTACAGTGTTTAGACTGAGGGACATAATAGTACCTCTCTATTCTGCATTGGTAAGACCTCACCTGGAATATTGTGTCCAGTTCTGGGCACCACAATTCAAGAGAGATACTGACAACCTGGAACAGGTCCAAAGGAGGAAAACCAAAATGGTAAAAGGTCTGGAATCCATGACCTATGAGGAGAGACTTAGGGAGCTGGGTATGTTTAGTCTGGAAAAAAGAAGGTTAAGTGTTCACATGATAGCCATGTTTAAATATCTGAAGGAATGTCATTTGGAAGATGGATCAAGCCCATTGTCTTCTGTTCCAGAGACTAGGACAAGGAGTAACGGATTTGAAACATGAGAAAAGAGATTTCACCCTAACATTAGGAAGAACTTCCAGAAGGTAATGGCTGTTTGATAGTGGAATACGATGTTTCAGAGGGTGGTGGACTCTCTCTCTCTCTCTCTCTCTCTCTCTCTCTCCCTTTAAATAATAATAATAATAATAATAAAAATAAAATTATTATTATTATTATTATTATTATTATTATTATTATTATTATTATTATTATTATTATTATTATTATTATTATTATTGCATTTGCATTAGCATGTGGCTGGGTAGAGCTCAATTGCTTCTGCATTTGAATGTCTTTGGTTTTTGTTTTGGTGTTTTTTTTAGTACTGGTAGTCAGGTTTTGTTGATTTTCAGATTCTTCTTTTTTTCCCCCTATTGATGTAACTGTTGAAAAAAAATCTAATCCCGGTTTCAACTGGTGTACAGGATGTGATTCAAACTGTCCGGCGTTCAAGAATTCCTGTTAAGTGGAGACTCACTTGTCCTCTAAACAAGGAATAGAGAGGCAGGAACTCAGTGGTAGCACAGACAGTAAGAAACATGTTTGAGCCTGCCACTCTTAGACATAGCCCAATCCTGGGCAGACTGCAAGAATGTGGGAATGCAGTTATCACTCAGCTCCACCTTTGTTGTACCTCATGCTGGAGAAAGCAGGTGAGCTTGAGTCAGTTATTACTTCTCACATTAACCTATAAGGAGAACCTATAAGGAGAAAACCTAAGGTCCTAGAAGGATACATTCATATACCTACCCACAGTATTTTCCCCCTTTCCCTATAAAAAGAACTGACAGACACAATTAATGCATTGTTGAAAGCTTTCACAGGTTGTAGGTATTCAAGGCTGTGTGGCCATGGTCTGGTAGTTTTTGCTCCTAATGTTTCCCCTTCTGCCAAAATGTTAGGAGCAAAAAATTACCAGACCATGGCCACACAGCCGGAAAATGCACAGCAGTCAAACACAATTAACTTTGCCCATCTCAATACTCAACTGCATTGCTGACTGAGAGATTAATTGGTCATGGAATGTCACTCCCCCACTCATTTGCCAAATTTCCAAAAAAAAATCAAGCAAACAAGATAAAATGTTTTATTTTCCAGACGAAATTTCTCAGCTGTGGCCATTATGCACAGTTCGTTTCCATTGGCTGCATGATTCCTTTTTTTAAACTGGAGCTTTTTTGAAAAAAATCAGAGAATAATGGCGAGGGGAAATGGCCGGACCTATCTGAGAACATTGCAAGTTCCCATCTGTTCAAGCAGTAGGTATATCTATCACTGAATGTCTTTCTCCTATATAAATAAACATCATATGGAAATGGAAATCTTATGGGTTCAAGTAAACAATAGGCTTTTAAATGGCTTGAAATCAGATTAACATATTGTTATGGCAGTGATGCCTGATTTAAGCAATTGTGACTTCTGATGATGGCCTTCGCAAAATATTCTTTTTACGTGTGGTGTAAGCACCAACTGAGATTTTTTTTTGAAAAAAGCTGACATTGCTTAAACATCCCATTCTTATTAGCCAACAAGAACAATTAGGAAATGTTTCCGGTAACTTTAATCTCTCTGCCTGAGTACACACTGTTCATTTTCTTATGTCAACAAATGCATGCTGATACTTTAAAACAGATTCCCATAAGCTAATTTACCTATTTCCCTACCCAGAAGACAGGACTTTGTTGATCGTTAATTCTAGTCGACAGTGAGTGGTTAGATGGCTTAGTCTTTGCAAAACAAGGTTTCCTTGTGAAGTGATTTATAATGAACCCTATTTAGGAAAGAACTACAATGCTGATAAAAATTTTGACAACAAAAATGCATTATTAATGGAATAATAACATTGGCAGCATCTTGAAAATAAGCTGATTGCAAAGAATTCATTTTCCTTTTTGGGATTCACCATTCATCCTTTCAGTTTGGAGATTTATCTCTGAGTGCAGAGGTCGTTATGGGGAAAATGCTTAATTTATTGCGCTTTTTTAAGTAGACTGGGTGTCTCAAGTGTGGAGCAGCAATGTATGAAACGGAAGATGCTGTATTTCATAATACTGTATTTCATAATAATATTTTATTTCAGAAGCTCTTAAAGATGCCCCGTGGGGTTGTGTCCCATCACAGTCTTCACTAGGCAGACTTTTTGGGGGGGAGGGAGCCATTGTCTTCCCCAGCCAGTCTCACTTTATCCTGAGCAAACTGGAAACTCATTTCTCTGACCTCTGAAGGATAGAAGGCTGAATCATCCTTGAATTGGCTTCCTGAAACAGATTTCTGTTGGGATCAAACTCAGGCCGTTTCCGCACAGTCACCGTAGGGGTCGGGTCGGCGTACATGACACCAACCCGACCCCTCTGGGACCGTTCGCATGAACGGTCCCAGAACCTCCCGGGACAATGGCACAGAGCTGCGCCGTCGTCAGGTCGACCTGCGGCCCTCTGGCACGTTGGCAAGGCCAGGGGACACCCCCCCTGCCCTGTGCAACTGCTCCGGAGTCGCAGGGCAGAGGGGGCGTGTCCCCAGGCCTCGGCGACGCACCGGAGGGCTGCAGGGCAGGTAGGCTGCCCGAACATGGGGGGAGGAAAGAAGTTCACATGGCAGCAGCTCCAAGCAGCCATTTTCCATAAACCTCGCTTGGGAAGCGAGGTTGGAAAACAGCGGCTTCGCGCCGCTCGGGCGGAGCAAGGGCAGCACGGCTGCGAAGCAGCTGCGCCCCCTGTGCGAACGGCTCCCTGGGGATGGTGTTTTTGCCGTCCCCAGGGCGCCGTATTTGGCCCGTGAGGAAAGGGCCTCAGCTTATGAGTCCAGTTCGGACTGCAATTCTGCAACTTACCACTCTGCCCCTCTGAGCTCTTGACCTCTATTAAACTGTACCCCATTACAGTCAAACAGTGACTGGTCATATCTGAGCACATGACTAGCTCTAGCTGAATTCAATCTGTGGGCAAAAAACTCCCAGAAGTTTTGCATTAGAATCAGGCTGATGATTTAGCCAGTTGCAAAATTACTTCTCAATTGCCTTGGTCGAAAATGATCAAATATTATTAAATATCAAATATTGCTTAAATAATGACCAAGTGTTCGAAAGATGCATTTGTTGAATTTTCCAGCGTTGGGTTTTTTGAGTGGAGAGGGATACAATTGTATCCTCCTGCAGCCATATCCAGCAATGATGTCCCCATAGTTGTTTTTCTCTGCCATGCAGATTGAAGTTTTGGACCCCCACCCCAAGATAGCAGCTCAAAGGGGTTCCCGTGTTTCTGTTGCTCTTCACACACAAAGGAGGATACAGACTGGGTTTGGATTGCCAGTCCCCTGTGAATTGTGTGTTCATCCTAATTCCCATATGTGCAGTGCCCAATTCGGATCATGCCTGTGTGTGTGGCTTCACATTCTCCCTCATTTTCTGACTCAAAATGATATGGGGCTTCTATGTGACTAGTTGAAACAAGTTTTCCCTTGTGAACTGTATACTGCAGTGGAGCAGCAGTGGCGTAGGAGGTTAAGAGCTAATCTGGAGGAACCGGGTTTGATTCGCAGCTCTGCCGCCTGAGCTGTAGAGGTATATCTGGGGAATTCAGATTAGCCTGTAGACTCCCACACATGCCAGCTGGGTGACCTTGGACTAGTCACAGCTTCTCGGATCTCTCTCAGCCCCACCCACCTCACAGGGTGTTTGTTGTGAGGGGGGAAGGGCAAGGAGATTGTAAGCCCCTTTGACTCTCCTGCAGGAGAGAAAGGGGGATATAAATCAAAACTCTTCTTCTTCTTCTTCTTCTTCTTCTTCTTCTTCTTCTTCTTCTTCTTCTTCTTCTTCTTCTTCTTCTTCTTCTTCCTCTTCTTCTTCTTCTTCCCTGGGATGACTATAAGTTATGAGAAAGAGCCAAGGGGAAAGGGTGCAGTTCTTTTCTTCTCTGATGCCAGTCATGCTCCAAACTGAATACCGTAAACACATGGAACTGAAGAGACCAGGGAAGTCTGTGTGACTGTAACACTGCCAGGACACAGAAGGAGGACTCTGGACCTCACTTGTGTTTCCCATAATGTATGAAGAGACAACACCGTCATGATAGACACAACCCACTTGAGAGTTCCCTTCTATACACTGCTGTAAATCTAGAGCATAGTTTCCTTACTGAAGAGACATCTTAATACATTTCCAGTGTGAATTCTTTATCAGGAATATGACTGTAGTGCAGGGTCCCACAGCACTAAAAAACAAATGAAAATTTGCTACAAACTCTAATTTGCACAGAAGCATAACTTTTTTTAAAAAAAGGTCCCAGAAAGGACTCAACATGTCCTTGGCTCTATAATATAATATAAAACAGCATTGTATGTATAAATAATTATATAAATATATCTATCTATCTATCTATCTATCTATCTATCTATCTATCTATCTATCTATCTATCTATCTATCTATCTATCTATCTATCTATCTATCTATCTATCTATCTATCGAGAGATTGATTGATTGATTGATTGATTGATTGATTGATTGATTGATTGATTGATTGATTGATTGATTGATTGATTGATTGATTGATTGATTGATTGATTGATTGATTGATTCTTGGCCTTTTGGCTAAGATCAAGTGTAGTATAGATATGATACCAACTATTTTAAAAAATACACAAATAGGTATAAATATAGTGAAATGTAATTATAAATATAATGTAGTGTACCATCTGTTACAGTACAAAATTAAAAATCACATCAAATTTAGTTTACCATATACAAAACTCATTATTAAATATACTCACATAAAGTGCAGCTTGTAGAAAAGTTTCCAATAACCAGGCTAAGTGCAAACAGGTGTCTTCTCATAAATTACATGATGATGCCATGTCTATCAGGTCACTATGCTCTCAATAGGAAATATATCAATGGGTTAGCTACTCAATAATGATTTAAGGCAGCTTCCAACTGAAGCAAACATTTTTTTGACATCAACATGTTTAAATGGACAACCCTTATAGGCATACAATACACAGAATCTCAGACCATTTTGCTGGAAGCGAAGCTTATTTTTACTTTTAGATCCATCTATCCCCATGGTTTGAATGAGACTGGCTTCTCCAGTTAGTTATAAAAATGATTCTTCATTGGGTAATTGGTTAGCATGTTCTTTTGAACATCTCCTGTTGAACTGGGCCTTCAAGATATCCGTTGTGGCAGGGCCTGTGAAAGAACGACACACACAGTCCATCAGGTTCTATTTTCTGCAGCTGTGTTGTATCATTATTGAGTAGCTACCTATTAGGTCTCGGATCTTCAGCCAGTAAACAGACTCTGGATTCTTGATCAGCAGCATTTATTGAAAGGTTGCTGAGTACTCAGCTTGAGAAAGCCCGTTCTGCCAGACCTGGCTTTCTTGGAGCCCTTAATCTCCAAATGATCCCACCTCCCATTTTCCCAGAAAACGTGTGAAGAGAGTTGTTTGGAGGCTCAGGTGTCCCAAGGCCACGACGTGGGGCCTTTCCCCACTTTTCCCTCTGCCGCCGTCGCTGTGCACAATTCCCAGCACGCGGCATCCGTGGCGCGCGCCTGCGTGTCCCCATGACCCCGCGCCATGAGCAAGGTCATCAAAAGGCGCCCTTAGCAAGAGCACCAGGGATGCCTCGCGCTGAGGGGGTGCAACAGCGGCAGTTTCGGGGTGGCTGCGCTGTTGCTGCCCCTCTCGTGGGGAGTGTCGGGGGACCCCGTGCTACTCTCCTCAAGTAGCGCGGGGCTTAAGGTAAGTGGGGAAAGGCCCAGGGATCTTCAGCCACCTGGTTTACCTCCCCCCTGAGGGCAACAGGCACATCGCCAGGGTCACTTAGTCTAGTTATCTACAATCCGTGTTAAAGCCATAAAGAGCAGAAGAGAGAGGTCCTTTACCTATATCAATCAGGTTACATATATCTTGCAACAATTACATCGAAGTGAAACTACCCCTCCATCAGCAGATGCAGTTCCTGACACTACCCCACCGATACATTGCTTATTGGAACTGTTCTACTTACCTGGCACTTACCCGGAATATATTTGTCCGGGTCCTGATACTGTTAATGCCTTGCTGACCTACTGCTAGTCATTGCATTCTGACTTTGTCCCTACGGGGACATTTATAGTGCTTGCTGGCTGGTTAGCAGATATATGTGGATGTCTATACATTTTCCTCTCTTCTTGTTTCTTGTTTGTCATTTGTTGATATATGGCTGTTACACCTGTATTAATTAAACTGAGCACTTTTCCTCTCATTGTAGTTGACTTTTTCACAAGCCAATAGCTCAGGTATAGTAGGTATTCTTTGGCTTAATATACTGTGGGGAAAGGTGGCATTTAAATGAAGGAACTAAATCATAAATACAGCTGAAGATAGATAAAAGATCAATTGGTGGATGGCCGAGAAGGCAAGAACGTGGCAAGGAAAGAGGAGAGAATATTGGGATTGACACAGGGAGTTGAGGAGGAAATAGTGTGGGGAGGGGAGAAAATGGAAAAGTGCCACCCCACAAGTTCTTGGTGGTTCCCTTCTGTCAGGTCTTCGACTGGAATCAAGAAACAGGCTCTGAATGCTTGATCAGAAGTCTTTATTGAATTCAGCTGGGACCTGGCTTTTGCAAACTCAGTTCTGGCAGGCTATGGTAAAGTGGTTGCATTTAGCCCTGTCATTTTCCCACCATCAACACACACACACACACCCGGTTCCCATGGAATGTGAGAATGTTACAGGGGAAAGAAAGATGTTTGAGAGTCAAGCGTCTCAAGGACAGTGCAATGATAATGTCCAGCCACCTGCTGCCACCTCCCCTTCCTGGGTCAGTACCAGGATTGTGTCTAGTTGAGCTACAGTTGCAAGCATCAAAGGAAAACGAAAGAGCAGGAAAGATCCATTGACATATCAGAGGTGAAGACAGCTGTCCCCCTCCTCACAGGCAGGTGCGAGTCCTTGCACCTCAGGCCCATCCATTGATGTCAGGCTCCATCCTGATGCCTACCATGCAAGTGAGCCGAGTCCAGTGGCCAGAACCACATATCTGGGTTGCGCAGGGATGTAGGTATAGACTTTTTATGGGGGGTTCGGGGGTGGGGCCACACCCCACCCGCCCCTAAGGCATGGCTACGGCTCCCCAAGCCCCGCCCCCAGCATAGCGCTTATAAAAGCAGCTCTCCAGGGCCGGGGACGGCAGACTCCCCCGCCCTGCCCTCCCCTGCCCCCCATCAGCTGAGCTCCCAGCCGGCAGCTGGCAGTTCCTTCTGTCCACCCCTCTGGGCAGAGGCATAGAAGGAAAATGGAGCCCGATGCAAAATCTGAGTTTTCCATCCCGTCCTCCCCCCCCCCCACAGCCGCTGTGATGCTGGAATCCACCCCCAAACAGCATCACTTTCAATGGTGTTTAAACTAGAGAGCCCAAATTCTCCTTTTAAATCCACCTTAAAGGGAGAATCTGGGGTCCCTAGTTAAACAACATTGAAAGTGATGCTGTTTTGGGGTGGATGATCCCCCACCCTGAAACAGCATTACTTTCAATGTGGTGTAGTGGTTAAGAGCAGGTTAAGATTCCCTGCTCTGCCACTTGAGCTGTGGAGGCTTATCTGGGGAATTCAGATTAGCCTGTGCACTCCCACACATGCCAGCTGGATGACCTTGGGCTAGTCACAGATTTCTGGAGCTCTCTCAGCCCCACCCACCTCACAGGGTGTTTGTTGTGAGGGGGGAAGGGCAAGGAGATTGTAAGCTCCTTTGAGTCTCCTACAGGAGAGAAAGGGAGGATATAAATCCAAACTCTTCTTCTTCTAAACTGAGGACCTCAGATTCTCCCTTTAAATCCATGCCGAAGGGGGTGGATTTAAAAGGAGAATCTGGGGAAATTTGGGGGGTGCGTGCTGTCAGGGGTGCAATTGTTAAGCTAGCAGTACCACAATTTTAGGGTTTCTTTAGGAGACTCTCCTAATGATTCCACCCAGGTTTGGTGAAGTTTGGTCCAGGGGGTCCAAAGTTATGGACCCTCAAAGGTGTAGTCCCATCTCCTATTAGCTCCCATTGGAAACAATGGGGGATGGTGCACCCCCTTTGGGAGTCCATAGCTTTTCACCCCCTGGACCCAACTTCACAAAACCTGGGTGGTATCAGTAAGAGACTCTCCTGATGATACCTGCCAGGTTTGGTGAAGTTTGGTTCAGGGTGTCCAAAGTTATGGACCCTCAAACGTGTAGCCCTCATCTTCTATTGGCTCCCATTGGAAACAATGGAGGATGTGGGCACCCCCTTTGGGAGTCCATAACTTTGGACCCCCTGAACCAAACCTCACCAAACCTGGGTAGTGTCATCAGGAGAGTCCCCCAAACAATCCCTGAAAGTTTGGTGCTGCTAGCCTAAGCAATGCGCCCCCTGCAGGCCAAAAACCAAAAAACACTAAAATGTTTTTAAAACCCACAAACGGGTGGGCGGAGCTTCGGACATGAATCTGAACCCGAGAACCCCCCCCCCCTTACCTACTTCCTTGGGGTTGCAGTTTCCTAGGTAAAGGCTGTCAGGCCAGGAGGAGAAGGAAAGCTTAAGGACTGTCCACTTAAGCTTTCTTAAGACAGAGGGGCAGATAAATGTAGGTTTGATATTGGGTGGGAAAGGAAGGAAAGAGGAAATTGTGTGTGTGTGTGTGTGTGTGTGTGTGTGCGCGTACATGTGTAATTTGTGTGTGTGCGTACATGTGCACACACACTCATGTAAATAATCAGGTTCTTGACATTGAGACATTGCTCAGCTTATGCATGTCCTAGATGATGTCTACTGTGAGTAGGCTGGTGCTTTGTGGAAACAAACTTTCCTGTTTCCCACTCGCAGTACAGCCTTCTGGGCCCCTCCCCAATTGTGCCCTTGGGAGTTAGCAGTCCTCACCCACCTCAGGAAAAAAGTGTGAGTGAAATGGGAGAGGGCAATTTGCAGATTCATTCTTTCCTCTGGCAAGAGATTTCCAACAGGGGTGAATGTAGTTATGAGAAAACTGACAGATTTCAACATTTAAGGACTTCTGCCCTGGACACATCAGAGCTAATGTAGCAGATCGCCTGTTTCTAAGGCTGAAAGGCAATCGCTCAGGACTCACGGCCTTTCCGTCGGAGTCCCCCAGGCTATTACAATGACCTAAGGGAAAGGAAGCATCCAGATAGATTCATTGCACCTGTTTTGTGGACAGCTGCAGATAGAAACAGATGTGATTTAATGGAAGGAAGAGACAAAGCCAAGACAGACAGAGGAGTTGCCAGTCTGACTTGTAATCCATTTCTTTGAAAACAGCCAGCTCCAGATACTGGTACTTTCTGCAGGATGCCAGGATGAGCCCATTGTGGAGTTCCTCTGCATCAGGCATAGATCTGTGTTGCATCTAGCTCTGCAGCCTCAATTTTTCACACACCAAGAGATATTATCCTTCACTTATGAGAATGATGTTATGCAGGATTATAAAGGCCATAAAATTACAATAATTCCTATTCTGAGAAAACATCTCCTCTCGTGGATTTCACATGATGCCATTGTAGTCTGCGCATAGACAATCACACTAGAGGAAAAAAATTACACATAAAATGGGTAGTTTCTAAGAACATTAGCGAAAGAGAATTGAGGAGAATTGTTACATTTGTGTAAAGATGTTTTCAAAATTGAGTTCTGCCCTTTTGTTTCAAAAGCCTGTTTTCTGAGCCAGCTCTCATTCCAGAATGTTATGTAAGTTTTACAAGTGTTGTTTTTGCTGTGCTATTTGAGCAGTTTGGATAGCCATGACATACTTTAATGTGTGTTATTCTTTCTGCTCATAGCTTTAAGTTACAGAATTAGGCTCTCCCAAGAGGGAACTCAGGTGGATTTTTTGGTGTGAATTTTCCTCCTCTCCATTTACTTCTCTCCCTTCCTTGAAATCCCCCATAGGCCGTTTCTGCACAGCCAAAAAACAGCACCCTAGAGATGGAAAAAACACCACCTCTGGGGCGCTGTTTGCACAGCTGGTGCTGCTGCATCACAGCAGCACTGTGTGCAGGCCCCCGAAACGACGGGAAGATGCCATTTCAAAACTCGCTCAGGGAGCGAGTTTTTCCAAAAGCAGCATCTTCCTGCCGGTGCGGTGCGAACCGCACCAGCGTGAGGGCGCTGCTTTTGGCCCCTCCGGTGTTTGTGAGGCACTTACCTTTCCTTCCTGTGCAGCTCTGGATACCAGTGTGGGCGTGGGCATGTCTTTCCAACCATCCAGAGCTGCACAGGAAGGAAAGGTAAGTGCCTCGCAAACACCCTGGGCGGCCCCATGGAGTCACCTCCAGTCACCCCCCTCCACTCACCGTCCTGTCCTTTGTCGCTCTGGAGGGTTGCAGGGGTCAGAGGGGGTCGGAGGGCAGCATGAGCAGGGCTCTGCAGTCCTCCATAGCGACGAAGGACAGGACAATGAGTGAAAGGGAGGGGGAAAGCAGCGTCTTCCCGCCGGTGCTGTTTGCACCGTGCCGCCGGGAAGACGGTGCTTTAGAAAAACCTCACTAGTTTTGAGAGGTTAATAGGAGCAGCTTCACGTGATGCAGCAGCGCCTCCTGTGTGAACAGTTGCCCAGGGATGGCATTTTTGCCATCCCTGGGCCGCTGTAAATCGCCCGTGCGGAAAGGGCCTGACAGAAGGTCATTGGAATGAAACATTTACGTGAAAGTGAAAGGAACTAAAGAGGCTGTGGAGGAGAAGAAGGTTCTACACTTGAGCTTTTGTGTGAACAGAGGCTCCATTTTGAAAAGTGGGACCAATTCAGTATCTACCAGGAACAGTTAAAAGCTGGGGATGTTAAGTGGGAATTTTGACTTTGCCACTTGAAAAATAAATCTAACATATAATTAACCAATTTAAAATTTTTCATAATGGTTTGTACATTTGCCTACAGCAGTGGCTTAGTGGTTAAGGGCAGGTCCACTCTAATCTGGAGAACCAGGTTTGATTCTCTGCTCTGCCACATGAGCTGTGGAGGCTCATCTGGTGAACCAGATTAGTTTCTGCACTCAAACACATGCCATGTGGGTGACCTTGGGTGATTCACAACTCTTCAAAGCTCTCTCAGTCCCACTCACCTCACAGGGTGTTTGTTGTGGAGGGGGAGGGAAATGAGATTGTAAGCTCCTTTAAGTCTCCTTGCAGGAGAGAAATAGGGGATATAAATCCAAACTCTAAGGGTGTCCTGAAGACTTCCCAGAATTCCAACTGATCTCCAGTCTACCTAGATCAATTCCTTTGGACAAAATGGCTATTTTGTAGGATGGATTCTATGGCATTCATACCCTGCTGTGTGTCTCTCCCTTTCCAAACCCACCTTCCCTGGGCTCCAATCCCAGATGTAAAGGAATTTCACAACCCAAAGTTGACAAACCCAGTCGTTTACCATGCAGTGTGGGAGGATCCGCCAGGTATACGGAAGTAGGAGTTTGATTTTTTGGCTCATGTATTTAAGTCGTGTTCTCCTTTATGGGGAATCACAATTCTTTAGTGCATTTACATCCCAATCTAGAAGCAGGCTTCTGCTCATATACCCATAACAGGCTAGGGAAATACATCTTTAAATGGAGCTGTGTGCATAATTGCCCCGATCTAGATGGTCTGATTTCATGTGATCTCAAAAGCTAAGCAGGGTCAGTTTGGGAAATCACCCAAGAATACCAAGGTCATTATGCACAGGAAGGAAATAGCAAACCAACCCTGTTAGTCTCTTTCTTTGAAAACTCTACTGTGTTGCTACAAGTTGGCTACAATTTGAAGACACTTTGCACACAGGCATGTACATAATTCCCCTTATGATCTGAAAATGTGGCAATTTTTTAGCTTTTTAAAGAACTAGATGTGTACAGAGTAGCCTCAACTGTCTGTGTTTCCTTGGATGGACCCCTTTGTCTGTTCCACAATGGAAGAAACATTTAGCATGTTGCTAAATTTTATGATTTATGAACCAAATTGGTATTATGAACCAAATTGATAAAGATACAAGAAAGTTGCAGTTTTTCAGGCATTGTACTTAATTGCTTGTATTTAATTTGTTTAAATGTTGATGCCAGCAGCCAATTTTTGTGCCCTTTGTACTATTTTGAAAAAAATATTATTAATAAGACTACTTCTCTGTCATAGCTAGGTTTTACATTAATTATGCTCGGTACTTCATTGAATTTACTGAAGTGCTTTCCTGGATAGCCTCCAGCCACTAACAGGGAAATGAAATTAAACAAAAAGGGTCAGCTGTGTTTAAGAGTACTGCATAAGTATTCTAGAGCTAACTTATAATTCTAAAAGGTTGTAAACTAACACAAGAGAGTGGAGGCACCCAAGCTCACTTGTGCTTTTGCTGGCCAGTATCGTAAAGAACTGATGATATATCATGAGCAATGAAAGATATGTTAAAAAAAAAACTCTGGATGTTTTACAAATATTGAGCAAAGATTTATAGATCCTGAAAGAGTAATAAATGTGAACACAGTCATATCTATTATATTCAGTTTTATGCACCAAAAAACAAATACACTGGCTTGGAGAAGAGAAAGTGCTGATTAATTGCTTGAGAAATAGTTGCATTTCAGGATTGGAGGACAAGAATAAAAAAGCAGCCTTATGTGCCATTAAAGGTTTCATTATCATTATCAAAAAAGCAGCCTGCTGTTTATGTGTATGTCTCAGAAGGTCTTTGCAACCCTGGGGAAAGCGGAAAAGTCTGAACAAAAATATAGAAAACCAAAAACTTCATTCCAGAACCAAGTCAGAGCTATGAACAGCTACCTAAAGTTCTCCAGTTCAAGCTCCCTAGAGGTCAATTGCTGAAGATTGGGTTTGACAAACAGAAGGCATTGATCTGTTGACCAGGAAAGGTAGACCAGTGTGTGGGTGTGTTATATGCTGTCAAGTCACTTCCAACTTATGGTGACACTGTGATTTCCTTCCTTCCTTCCTTCCTTCCTTCCTTCCTTCCTTCCTTCCTTCCTTCTTACAGAAATTCTGCAAGACTGCAAGACTGTAAACCAAGTCGTTCCATCAGGCCTAGGGTTGAGGGCAGCGACAGAGTCCATCTTTGCGGATCTCCCACTTTTCTCCCTCTCTTCAGTTGAGTTTAGTTGGCTGGTTTTTGGCACCAAACATGGAAATTTGTACTTTAAATTTGGAACTGTATAGTTAATTGATTTTGTATTTGTATTTTAAACCTTGAATTGTATATATAATTGATTAACCCTTAATGATACAACTAGCCTGAAGCCAAAAAAGACATTCAGTGACTATTGTGAACGAATGGAAAAGGGAAGTCAAAGCTGTTTGATGCTTGTACTAGGAATATGGAATATGAAAAGCATGAAGATAAGCTTGAAATTGGAAAACAGGAAATGCAACATTTAAACATTCCAGTCCTGGGAATGAGTGGACTAAAGTGAACTGGATTGGGGTCAGGACAGAGCCTGTCAATTTCTGACAACTGATCAGAGCCCCTAGGGGATGGGGCGGTATAAAAATGTAAACAATAAATAAATAAATAAATAAATAAAATGACAGAAGATACTGAGTTGCTCTAATACTGGGCCAAGATGCAGCAAAAACAATCAGGGGCTGTAATGCAAAGTCTGATCAATAGTATCAATGAGATTTCATGGAAAGCCTATCAGTATAATCATCATTCAGGTTTATACCCCAATTGAAAAAGCTGAAGAGGAAGAAATTGAAAGCCTTGATCAAATTTCCAGGGAGAAATTAATCACACAGCTGAAAAAGATGTGCTTTTAAAAGACGTGCGCAACAGCTCCCACTCTCTGAAGAGAGACAGAGGTCCAGCATGGAGGGAAGCGTGTAGCCGGAGTGGATGTTTGATAGCTGTTTGTTGGCCTAGACACTTCCCACTCACACATACACACAAGCCCTTTCATTCAGAAATCCTGTCAGGAAACTAATATATAAGCTGCCACCAAAATCTGAGGTAGAAATGGAATTTAGAGAGGCTTTTGTAAGATAAAACAAAACTAGATTTTATTTTACAAAGGTTTCTTCTCGGGTTGTTGTTACAGACAGGTACTTCCGCAATTCTGGTTTCTTTTAGGAAGTTATTTACTTAAAGGTTACAGAACAAATGCAGTTTCTTTTAAATTGCTGTTTCAGTTACAAGAATATAGCTTCACTTAAATATGACGGATCAGTTTCCAGATAACTTACAGATTTGCATTACTAAGTTCAAGTGAATAGGAATCAAAAGAACTATTGGTTGAAACCAGAGATATTATCAAAGCAGAATCAGCAAAGACTATTCCTAAAGCCAAAAAATAGTCTGTGGACAAATAGTAAGTCCCCCAACTAATAGATCACCCCAACTCACCCCATCACAAAGACCAGGTCAAGAGCATGTCCAGCTGAGTGTGTTAGACTGGAAACAAACTGAAATCGCCCCATGGTTGCCATGGCGGCTGTGAAGTTTCGAGCTGGACCATCAGAGGCATCTTTGATCTGGCAGTTCAAGTTTGGGGTTCAGATGTTTGGGCTTCAGATGTCACACGCACCCCTAATTGTCAGGTGTGAGACCTGGAGGTACTCCTGGATTCATCATTGTCTCTCGAAGCTCAGGTGGTAGTGGTGGCCAGGAGGGCCTTCCAGCAGCTCCAGCCAGTTTGCCAACCCTACCCATTTTTGGGCCAAGGGGACCAGGCCACAGTATTACATACTCTGGTAACCTCCCAATTGGATTGCTGTAATGCACTCTACATGGGACTACCCTTGAAGATGATTTGGAGACTGGAGCTGGTGCAGCATGCTGCAGCTAGGCTGCTTGCTGGTACATATGGCCAGAACTGCACTGGCTCCCAATTCACTTCTGGGCCCAATTCAAGGAGTGGATGTTAATGTACAAATCCCTAAATGGCTTAGGTCCTGCCTATCTAAAAGATCACCAATGCCTACATGTACCTGCCCCGGACAATGAGGTCATAGGGCAGTGATGGCGAACCTTTTCGAGACTGAGTGCCCAAATTGCAACCCAAAATCCACTTATTTATCGCAAAATGCCAACATGGCAATTTAACCTGAATACTGAGGTTTTAGTTTAGAAAAAATGGTTGGCTCCGAGGTGCGCGTTACTCGGGAGTAAGCTTGGTGAAGCCACCATGCAATGCTTTGAACAGGTCATGCCCATTGGCCCAGGCCAGCCTATATGTGTGTGTGTGGGGGGGGGGAATGACAAACTCTGTGTGTGCGTACCCACAGAGAGGGCTCTGAGTGCCACCTCTGGCACGTGTGCCAGAGGTTCGCCACCACTGTCATAGGGGGAGGCTCTCCTTGTGGTACCCTGCTGAGATATGGAGGCTGAGTTGTGCAGAAGGCCTTCTCTGTGTTTGTCCCCAAACTTTGGAATAATCTCCCCTCAGAGGTTCACTTGACGCCTACTTTGTATGTACTGTAATAGATTACTGTAATGCACTCTACATGGGTTTCGGCAACTGGCAAAGTCTTTCCTCTTTGCCCAGGCATTTGGCTAGTCTCCCTGGGTGCCCCCTCTAAAATGCTGCTGAGTGGGGTTGGGGTGAGGACTTTGGTTGGATATGTAACTTTTGTAAATTGTGTTATTAACAAATGTATTTATGTAAGGGGATGTTTTAATGTTGTAGCCACCTAGAGATGCCTTATAGACAAGGTATAAATGTAAATAAATAAATAGGAATAGGCTCAGATGACAGTAACCAAGATCAGGAGTGGGGAAAAGAAGTCCTATGAGAAAATCTGTAAGAAACTAAATTGGATTAGTACAGAGAAGAGAAGACTTACGGAAGACATGACAACTACTTGAAGGGTTGTCTATGAGAGCGGGCAAAATAGAACTGTCTACCTGGACTTCCTGGAATTACAACTGATTTCCAGACCACAAAGATGACTTATCATAGAGAAAATGGTAGCTTCCGAGACTAGATTATATAGCATTATACCCTGCTGAAGTATTTCCCCTCCCCAAACCCCAACCTCTCCACTAGAGTTGCCAATCCTAGGGCAAAGACATGCTCTTTGTTGCTCCAGAGGGCAACACTTGATCTACTGGGTTTATGGAAGGGCAGACTTGTGTTGAACAACAGGGAAAACTTTCTGAAGTAATGGTGGTTCATTGGTGGAAGTTAGGGAGTGGACAGGCTCTCTGCTCATGGTCCTCCAGCTATGGCTATATTTCTTTGGGCAATATTCTAGATTTGGATTTCCTGCATTGAGTAGACATGGTGGAACCAATTGTCTTCTCGCTCTAGGACTTCTAGCGAGCTCCTCCTCTTGGACAAATTATTGGATTAGGGAGGCAAAGGGAATAATTAATTCTCAGAGTCAACAGAGCGGTTAACAAATTGTCTCAGGTTCCTCAGGAATGGCTTACGCCAGAGTAAGTTAATGTCTTTGGATCCTGCCTCTTTTTATGCTTGCACTATTGGAAGAAGCAAAACATAATTTAGGAATCAGCTACATTTAAACCATATTTCTTTTTTTAAAAAATGTCAAGCAGAACAACATTTTCAATAGCTCCCAGGAGCACCCTGTGGTGGACAACGGAAAACCAAGCATTTTTTTTTATTTTACAGATAAGGTTACAATACCCCTATCTTTTATGCACAAAAGACAAAATTAGCACTTGCCAGTTACGGCTGCCAGGCAAAAGTTCAAAGTTGACTAAGTTCAGGATTGGCTGTTCACTTGGCTTAGCATCAAAAGCAGGAAAGATTTCATTTGGAAACGTAAATAATGTAGCCTTCAATTCAGTTTAGGTAAGCAGCAGGAATGATTTAGGTTGGCTGCCTTAAAACAAACCCTAAAGGGGGGTTTGCTCATTTAAAATGCTGCAACACATTCTGGACAAAGAGGCGGAGAAAAAGAGAGAATAGAGAGGCTCTAAGGAGTCCATCAATGGGTGCAGGTCAACTCTGAGTGAAGACATTGAAAAGTAAAGGGCTCGTATCAGGTTCGTCTATGCTTTACACTTATAGCAATGACTCACTAGGGTCTCTTTAGTTGCCCATCTCTTTCCAGGCACAATTCAAAAACCTGGTTATTCCTTGTAAGGTCCTAAGTGGCTTGAGGTCAGGATCCACCATCCAAACAGCCTGCCAGCTAAATTGTGCTCTCCGTTCCCCTGCCTTCAGATGGCAGTCAGATGGCAAGCAGAAGGTCTTTGCCAGTGGTGGCACCTTGCCTGTGGAATGCCCCTCCCTCTTGATGTTCACCCGGCACCTACCCTGCTGTCTTTTAGGCTAAAGCCTGTTTGTTTATCCATGGGCATGGGGATTTATTTATTTATTTGAAACTAGCGGGGCCCGGCCACGCGTTGCTGTGGCAATTGTCCTTCTCATCACAGTCCGCAACCCACACAGATGTCCATGCAGGTCCAATGATCCCCAGCATAGCCTTTTGGAGTGGTCAAATGGGATCCCTCTTTCCCTTTTCAATTCACATTGTTATATGGTGGTGTCTTGTTTTTTTAGTATCAGATAACCCTTTCCATTCCACAACGGAACTGTCCAGAGTGCGAATCCCTCTGTCCATGAGGCTGGTTGACACGCACAATCCTGGCTTGGGTAAGGCAGAACTGGGGCAAGCAGGCTATCCCAGTCAGGCAGCAGAGGCAGGGTGGTGAGGCACTCAGATCGAGGCCAGCTCTCTGGGTTCTTAAAGGGCCACGTGCAAAAGAAGCAGAGCCAGTAGTGTTGGTTCGCCCCCACCCCACGGATTGTCTTAGAAGAAAAAGGCAAACTCCAGCTCGCTTTTAGTAAAAGAGAGCTGTGGTGAATATGGATGAGGAAGTGGGTAAGTGGTGGTTGGATGTGAGGGAGGGCAGAGTGAGGTGTGTGAGGATGAGCTGGATGTGTATTGTGTGGTAGCAGTGGGTGAGCCACAAAGAGTGAAAGTTACCTGTGTGTGAGGGGGGGAACCCCACCTGATGTCTCACATGGCAAAGTATGTATGTGTTTCACTTCCACTCGTATTATCCACCAGTATTACCTATTTACTGTTTTCACTGCTCATCTGTGGCCATCTGAGCGAACATTCTAAGCCCTCAGGCCACAGACAGACAGGCTGCACAAACATTCTAAGGGTAACAGTTAAACACAGCCAGCTTCATGGCCTGGTGCGCCAGGAAAAAGACGTTTTACCTGGCTCAGGTATGGACTTTCGGTGAAGTGAAGGTCCGATTACCTGCCCAGAACAGCATGTCTTTAGGGTAATCATTAGACTTCTCTTATGCTGTGCTTCAGAGCAACTTCAGGCAGTATTCAAGTTAATACATATATTACCTTATTAGGATGTCATCATTGTGTGCTTTTGAAGTATTTCATTAAAAGTATTTAATTACAATCTTACAAAAAAACCCACAGTGTAGCTACTGTTCAAGCGGTGTACTTTATAAGATGCTACAAGTTCTGCTGAACTGACCAGCCACCTTATGTTGTACCTTTGCTTGTCAGTGTTCGAAGTCCATCATTGTGAGTAAGAACAATTTTGCAGTTCTCATTAATTATCCCAAGACCTTTAGAAATAGGTATGAGGTGTGAATGCATTTCAGTGCTTGTTTTAATTCCTCACCCCACCCTTCGCTTCCAAACTTGGTAAACTTCCTGAATGGTATGAATCCTTTACCAATCTTTGGGTCATTATAGTGTCCATGACTGGGTACTCTTCTGCTTGTAAAATGCTGGTGTAGCCATTTATATGAATTACTTTAATTTTAAAGTAATTGATACTTATGCACATCCAAATGGTTGTTTCTTACTTCTAACAAACTAGTAAAGTCCAGGCAAAAGCAACCGTTTCCAGTTCTTTATTGTACTGGCAGTCATAGTCGAATACAGGCAATGCGAGTTCTGAGAGCCTCAGAACTTTGATAATAGTTTTAACACAGTAGCAAACCTCCTTCCCTCCAAATGAAATTCAATAGTGCATAGTTTCACACAGTCAAGCCGAGATAACGTGAAAGCAAGACATCCCCAGTCCAGGCAGAAAGCCAGGGCTGACAGGCAGGAGAAATTCAAGGACAGAACACACATCAACATCACCCTGACATTACTATTGAAAGAGAGCATTCAAAATACAGGCGTTGACTATAGGGTACATATTTGCCTCCAAATCAAATCAGAATGTTTTCTTTACAGATTTTCAGAAAATAATTTCAAACTTCTTTGATGGAGAATTAAATTTGAAATGGGATTTCAATCCGGTAGAATCATAGAAATATAGTTGGAAGAGACCACAAGGGCCATCAAGTCCAACCCCCAGCAATGTAGGAACGCACAATCAAAGCACTCCCGACATATGTCCATCCAGCCTCTGTTTAAAAACCTCCAAAGAAGGAGACTCCACCACCCTCCAATGCAGTGTGTTCCACTGTCGAACAGCCCTGAAAGTCAGGAGGTTCTTCCTAATGTTTAGGTGGAATCTTTTTTCCTTCACCTGGAATCCATTACTCCATGTCCTAGTCTCTGAGGCAGCAGAAAACAAGTTTGCTCCCTCTTCAATATGGCATCCCTTGAAATATTTAAACATAGTTATCATGTCCCTCCTTAACCTACACTTCTCCAGACTAAACATCCCCAACCTCTCTTCATAGGGCATGGACTCCAGACCTTGTATCATTTTTGTTGCCCTAGGTAACAATTAATTGGTAATAAACAATTATTTTGAATTATCTTGAATTAGAGAACCTGGTATTTCTCCTGTCAGATCTGGGAGGGAAGTAAGCCTTACTTCAGAGGCATAGCAATCAGTGTCTCAACTTATGTTTAAGATGGGGATAAGAAAACAGAAGAATTGATAGATACAATTAAAACTGTAGAACATAGGATTAAAATATCAAGACTCAAATATTTATGGAGAACAATTAAATGCCAAGAATCATTTTAATGAGACTGAAAAAAAAACCCAATAGAACAAATGTTAATCAAAGGTACTATGAATGTGGGAACAAAACAGGGAAATAATTGGTCATCAAGCTGTGATCTGAGCAGGGTTCTGCCTACTCAGATCACAGCTACTGAGTAGGTCTGCCAGATCCAGCCTGACAACCAGGAACAGGCGGGGCAGGGGGTGGGTGGAATGGGAAGGTGCCAATTGCAATGGCTTGATGTCACTTCCAGGAAAACACATAAGTGGCATCATACCTCTCTAGGAATTGCTGGAAACTCTTTGGTAACATCCTAGAGTTTCTGGTGATTCCTAGAGAGGAGTGATATCAATTCTGGGTTTTTCCCAGAAGCAATGTCACTTCACTGCCTGATGGCAAATGTTTAGGGGGGGGGGGGTTATGCCAGCTGTATTATGCATTAAAAATGGTGCAAATGAGAAATCTGTTGTCAACTAGAGGGTGTTAGTCATTTGCCAGTACTGTAATCCACACTTAGCCATGGCACTTCTCGATGGCTTTGGATACTACTCTCTGACCCTCAATTTCTTCACAGATACGTTGTAACAATAAATGAGATATCAATGGTATAATAACCCTAGGCTATGAATGCACATATTTTACAAAGGATTATTTCAGCTGCTGTCCGACCTCCAATCATCTTCCCTAGTCATGTACTCTTGATTGCCAACATCTGTTAGAAAACCTCCAAAACCCTGGCAGGCACTGAACTGTTTACTTCCAGAGTGGTGGAAATTTTTCTCAATATTATAGTGGCTTAAGGGTTATAATATGTACAATTCAATCTGGCTCTGTTGATAGCTTTTCTATTCATTGAACAGTATAATTTTCTGGGCATCTTGCAACTCTTCTGAGGTTACAGAACAGGAACTTTGCCTTAAGGAAGGCAGGCAAGAGTCTCTGCCTGCTTGCAAGACTCCTCTTCCTCCAAGCTCTCTGTTCTCCAGGAGACAAAATTAAAATGCAGCACAATATTTATGCTGTTTTACATTATTGGAGGGGGGTTCTAAGCTGGAGGGAAATATAAGAGCTAGGCACGTACGACCGTGTTAGAGAAACCCTCCTTGAATATTCAAAATTACCTTCTTTGTGTAAAGGAGGGCAGGCAGCGTGGCATAGCTTAATACGGTCACCTATCAGAAGTTAAGTACAGTTCACATTTGGAAGGGAGACCATCAAGGAAGTCTCAAAAAAGGAAGGCAATGTCAGGTGTGTGGTTAGGGTGGGGCAAGCCAGGGCGCATGCCTCAGGTGCCACTTGATGTCAGGCTCTCGAACGTGGAAATTTCAGAGACCGTAGGAAAGTCCTAAAGCAGTTTATTTCTACAACGTGTAGAGTAACAGAGAAAGCTGAATCTAAGCTCTCCCGCTTAGATCCAGCGATTATATCCTTCAATCCCCCCCCATTTGATTCCCACCAAATGTGTTTCACAAAGTGTATAACATTTGCACTACAGAGCTTCAAGAAACCTGGGAACGTTCGCACCTTCCCACAGGAGGGCTGGCATCAGAGAATTGCCAGGGAGGGGAGAGGGAAACAGGAAAGCATTTACAGGAAACATTTGCAATTTCCACACAGCAAGACATCTAAGCACTGACAGGCATGGACCTGACACTTGACTGGGAATGCCTTGGCTCCCCCTTTCCAAAGCAGCAGCCCTGCCAGCCTCTGCCTCCTGCCACCAGTTGGGCTGTGCTTTGGAGCAAGCTAGCCATGCCTGGCACGTGGCGGGACTGCCACTCCTCTAGATCCAAAAGGCAGGGAGGGGCCAAGCTCTCCAAGTTGGGTGTGTGGGGAGGCCGGATGGGCATCCTCCTCTTCAGCTTGGCGAGCAGAGGCTGCAGGGACCCCCCTCGGTTCTTTTCTCAGCAGGAAGGAGCAGCAGTGGCGTAGAAGGTTAAGAGCTCGTGTATCTAATCTGGAGGAACCGGGTTTGATTCCCTGCTCTGCTGCCTGAGCTGTGGAGGCTTATCTGGGGAATTCAGATTAGCCTGTATACTCCCACACACGCCAGCTGGGTGACCTTGGGCTAGTCACAGCTTCTCGGAGCTCTCTCAGTCCCACCTACCTCACAGGGTGTTTGTTGTGAGGGGGGAAGGGCAAGGAGATTGTCAGCCCCTTTGAGTCTCCTGCAGGAGAGAAAGGCGGGATATAGATCCAAACTCTTCTTCTTCTTCTTACCTGGTTGGACTGAAGTTGCTGTGCCCTGCTGCTGATTGGTCTGGGCAGGGACAGGGCAGGCTATCAGAGCTAATAGGCTTTCCCCCAAGTCACCTTTCAAGATCTTGAATTTTCAGGCATATCCAAATCTGTTATTTCTCTTATTTGGACATACAGATAATTTTATGCCCAAATAAATCCAAATCAGAATTTTACTGAATTTTTAGGGTATTTATCAACCCTACTAAGCGCTAATGCACAAGTGATAATGAGAACAAATTAAGCAATGAACACTGCAATCTTAAAAACAGGTACATCCTTCTAAGTCATTGCCATGGTCTTAGAAAAAAATAACTCTGTTTAGAGAATCCCAGACTGTCGTGATGATACCACCCGAGTTTGGTGAAGTTTAGTTTAGGGGGGGCAAAATTATGGACCCCAAAGGGGGTGCCCCATCCCCCATTGTTTCCAATGGGAGCTAACAGGAAATGGGGGCTACCCCTGTGAGGGTCCATAACTGTGACCCCCCTGAACCTAACTTCACCAAACTCAGGTGGTATCATCAGAACAGTCTCCGGGTGATACCCTGAAATTTCGGTGTCACTAGCTTTAAAAATGCACCCCTAACAGGCACCCCAAACAATTTGGCCAAGATTCTTTGTTCTGCAGTGCCTTGGCTCCATTGTAGCCAATGGGGAATTTCTGAGTGTGTAAGCAGGCTGCACATTTTTGAAGATAAAGGCACCGGATTTTCAAGGTGGCTCCAGGAGGTCCTCCTGGTAATAGCATCCAGGCTTGGTGAGCTTTCCTTCTGGGGGTTCAATTTTATGGGCCTCAAAAAGACTTATTTTGTTTCCCCACTCCTGCACATGAAGCCTATTCGCTGAGTTCTCTCAGAACTCTCTCAACCCATGCCCCCTGTCCTTAGAAGCAAAGTTCACCAAGCTTGGATGCTATTACCAGGAGTCCTCTCAGAGCAACCTTGAAAGTCTGGCACCTCTATCTTCAAAAATGTGCAGCCAGTGCTTACACACTCAAAAATTTCACAGAATCTGCCAGGCTCTTCAGCAAATTCTGTGGTGGGAAAAATTTCTTCTCCCACCAGAGACTTCAATGGGACTTTCTGTTATGCCCAGCTGGCTCTGTGGTAGAGGTTTCAACAGGAGGCACTCTGGTGGGGGTCTTGCTCTGGGTAGGGGCATTTCCTACCGGGCTGCTGGTGTGAATCTCCTGAAAGGTACCAGCCAAATATGCTAAAGTTTGTGTGGGAGAGGAAAATGCTGTGGGCACCTAGTTGAAGGTGAACCTCATGCCCACAGCATTTGCCCCTCCCAAACAAACTTTTGGAGGCCCATAGAATTGAACCCCCAGAAGGAAAGTTCCCCAAGCCTGGATGCTATTACTAGGAGGACCTCCTGGAGCCACCTTGAAAGTTTGGTGCCTCTATCTTCAAAAATGTGCAGCCTGGTGCCTCTATCTTAAAAAAACAGACAGCCTGTAAGCATTTAGAAGGGAATGTCATGGTCTCTAAAAGTCCACATGGGCTTCTCACAAATAAATCATGCCAGATAAATCTCTCTCTCTCTCTCTCTCTCTCTCTCTCTCTCTCTCTCTCTCTCTCTCTCTCCCCTCTCTCTCTCTCTTTCTGATAGAGTGACAAGCTTGGTAGAGGAAGGGAATGCTGTGGATGTAGCATACCTTCATTTCAGTAAGGCCCTTGACAAAGTGCCGCTGCTTGCAAGCAAGCTAGTAAAATGTGGGCGAGACAATGCTACTGTTTGATGGATTTGTAATTGGTTGATTGATTAAATCCAAAGGGTGCTCACCAATAGCTCATCTTCATCCTGGAAAGAAGGGACTAATGAGGTGCCACAGGGTTCCGCCCTGAGCCCAGTGCTATTCAATATTTTTATCAATGACTTGGATGATGGAATACAGAACATGCTTATGAAATTTGCAAATGACACCAAATTAGGAGGGGTAGCTAATACCCAGATGGCAGGGTCAGAATTCAAAATGACCTGGACAGATGAGAGAACTGGGCCAAAGCTAACAAAATGAATTTCAACCGAGATAAGTGTAAGATACTACACAAGCAGAAAAAAATGAAATTTACGGATATAGGAAGGGTAACACCTGGATTCAGAACGGTACATGTGAAAGGGATTTGGGAGTCTTGGGGGACTACAAACTGAACACGAGTCAGCAGTGTGATGCAGCAGCCAAGAAAGCCAATAGTACCACTCGAGTCTGCATTGCTCCGACCTCCCTAGTTCTGGGCACCACAATTCAAGAAGGATATTGACAAGATGGAATGGATCCAGGGGAGGATGACCAAAATGGTAAAAGTTCTGGATTCTATGTCCTGTGAGGACAAGTTTAGAAAGCTAGGTATGTTTTGTCTGGAGAAGGAAAGGTTAAGGGGTGACATGATAGCCATGTTGAAATGTTTCAGCGATTTCATATTGAAGATGGAGCAAGCTTGTTTTCCGCTGCTCCAGAGACTAGGACAAGGAGTAATGGGTTTAAAGTGCAGGAAAGAAGATTCCACTTAAACACTAGGAAGAACATCCTAGGAACTTGGAAGAACATCTTGACAGTAAGAGCTGTTCAACCGTGAAATACATTGGCTGTCAGGAATGCTTTGATTCGTTCATGGCAGTGGTTGGACTTTATGGTCCTTCCAGCTCTATTATTTTACAATTCTATGAACCTAGGCTAGAACAGAACAGAACAGAACAGAACAGAACAGAACAGAACAGAACAGAACAGAACAGAACAGAACAGAATAGAATAGAATAGAATAGAATAGAATAGAATAGAATAGAATAGAATAGAATAGAATAGAATAGAACAGAATACTTTATTTACAGTCAATGACCAAATATACGAACCTGGACTAGGAATTGTTCTTTTCCTAGAATTTATTCCCCTCTTTTTCTGGAGTTGAGTCTTCTTTCCCATGTCACAGGTTTAAACTGAGACACAAAGCATGTCTGGTTCAGGGCAGTTGGGAGGGAGAATGGGTGAGCTACAGCCCACGGGGCCACCTCCTGGAATCACATGGGGGACACATTGCAGGGGTGCCCCCTGTAACTTGCCCTCCCCCAAATTCTCGGTGAAATTCAGCAGCAGCATGGGTGTATTTGATGCTGGCCTCCTTGGGTCTAGCTTTAAACTGCAGGTTTTTCGAGGCAAGACAGAAAGTTTGTTATTGCTTGCCTCTGCTGAGCAACCCTGTACTTACAAGTTCTTCTTCCACCCAAGTACTCACCAGGTACTCACCAGGTACCAAGTACTTATCAGGGCCAATCGTCTTAGCTTTCAAGATCAAGCTACGTTGAGCCATCCAGATCAGGGTATCCACCATGAATTTGTTGGGGTAAATAATAGCTACAATTGTTTCAGATTTGGTTTGAAGTTTGAAGTTAATGAGACTGTAATGAATATTCACATGGCTCCAAAAATATGTCAACACTAGCGGGGCCCGGCCACGCGTTGCTGTGGCAATTGTCCTTCTCATCACAGTCCGCAACCCACACAGATGTCCATGCAGGTCCAATGATCCGCAGCATAGCCTTTTTGGGTGGTCAAATGGGATCCCTCTTTCCCTTTTCAATTCACATTGTTATATGGTGGTGTCTTGTTTTTTTAGTATAAGGTAACCCTTTCCATTCCACAACGGAACTGTTCAGAGTGCAGGTTGACACGCACAATCCTGGTTTGGGTAAGGCAGAACTGGGGCAAGCAGGCTATCCCAGTCAGGCAGCAGAGGCAGGGTGGTGAAGCACTCAGATCGAGGCCAGCTCCCTGGGTTCCTAAAGGGCCACGTGCAAAAGAAGCAGAGCCGGTAGTGTTGGTTCGCCCCCACCCCATGGATTTTCTTAGAAGAAAAAGGCAAACTCCAGCTTGCTTTTAGTAAAAGAGAGCTGTGGTGAATATGGGTGAGGAAGTGGGTGAGTGGTGGTTGGATGTGAGGGAGAGCAGAGTGAGGTGTGTGAGGATGAGATGGATGTGTATGAGAGTATGTGTGTTGTGTGGTAGCAGTGGGTGAGGCACAAAGAGATGGATGTGTATGAGAGTATGTGTGTTGTGTGGTAGCAGTGGGTGAGGCACAGAGAGTGAAAGTTACCTGTGTGTGTAGGGGGGAACCCCACCTGATGTCTCACATGGCAAAGTGTGTATGTGTTTCACTTCCACTCGTATTACCTAACAGTTTTACCTATTTACTGTTTTAACTGCTCATCTCTGCCCATCTGTGCGAACATTCTAAGGGCATACCAACCCCTCAGGCCACAGACATGCTGCATGAACATTCTAAGGGTGACAGTGAAACACAGCCAGCTTCATGGCCTGATGCGGCAGGAAAAAGACGTTTTACCTGGCTCAGGTATGGACTTTCGGCCTGCCTGCAACAGGGAGGGACGTCATGTGCAAATTTGGGGGTGATCCGTCCAGCCGTTTCCGCGTTAGGGCATGACTAACAAAGTCACTGTTAGCTTTATATATAGATAGATAATTTTGGCAGAATACAAGCTTAAAGGTAGGAAGCTTCCTTGAGCTAAGAGGAAAGGGGTGTGTGTGTGGGGGGGAATATTGTAATAAATACATAAAATACATTTATAGAAAAATTACAAAGCATGCATTAAATATATTTTGGTTTCAATTTTTTTTCCTCTGTACCCTTGTATAGCTGTTCTTTTCTATTCCTGCAATTCCATATTTTGCTTTGTTGGGCATTTCATGCCTCATACTTTTTGCATTGTATCAAATCCCAGTCTTGTAGCATTGCTCATTGAATGTCTTATGCTATTTGATTGCATTATTTTACTTTTTTTAAAGTCTGAGTTAGAAAGGCAGCAGGCTATTAATAAAATAAAACACATTCTTGTATATTTGTTTCTCTCTCTAACTCTAGAAAACGTATATATTCTTATGCGTTGAGCTCTTAAGTAAGGATAACACTTCACACAATTGATAAAATATGCCAGAATCTGGACAAGTTTAGGGCATGGTAAGGTACACATACATTTATTTGTTTCCAATTTGTACTTTATCTCATCAAAAAGAGTCAAACTGTTTTACAGACAGATATAAACCTGCCCTAGGAGAAGGGGAGATAAATCACTAGTGCAGGGGTAGGGAACCTGCGGCTCTCCAGATGTTCAGGAACTACAATTCCCATCAGCCCCTACCAGCATGGCCAATTGGCCATGCTGACAGAGGCTGATGGGAATTGTAGTTCCTGAACATCTGGAGAGCCGCAGGTTCCCTACCCCTGCACTAGTGTCACTGGAGCTAGCCAATTGACACTGGTGGCTTTTGCCTGGTTTAAAATGAAAGCTACTGCATGCTTGTAGCACTGGTTTCTCAGCTCATTTGGAAGAGAAAAATATGTTTGCAGTGGGAAAACCAAAGGAGCATCCAAATTGGGTTTACTGCTCTGAAACTGTTCCGTGCGTCTTTGCCATTATTCTCCAACACACAAGGCCCACACGGGAAACGGAGCTTTCAATAGGCTGCCTTTCACCCCAAAATAGGGAGCTAATATTTCAGCCATGAACCTTGGTGGTTCATTTGTTCTGTTCTGAAGAGGGAACCCCATTCAACACCGATCAAAACAAGTGCTCTCAATTGACCCAAAGAGAAAAGGGATTACTAAGCAATGCTGCACTCCATTAACGGGTTAATAATTTTAGCATGCCATTCTTTTTATTCTTTTCTCTCTTACTTTTTTTTTTGAAAAGGCTTATTTAAATGTTTATCAGTTGTGCAAAGTGGAGCAGCACTGGAAAGACGCAAGGGAAAAGCAATCATTGCCTATGCACGGCAGCGTTGTAGGGAGATTAAAATAACATTGAGTATATTCTGTAAATGAAGGAGAGAACTAAAAAAAAGCCTCCAGAGTCCATTATAAATTTTAATAATACATCAAGGTAATGTAACTGAATAACCGATCTCTGAGGGAAGAAACACAACGTTTGGCTAATATTACAATTTAAATTATGAAAACAAAAAGAGTGTTTAGTTAATCTTGTCTTTCGGCTTTTATTCTTCGCTCGCTTTTTTTATTTCTTCTTCTTCTTTTTTTTATTTCTCCCTGAATCCAAAACACCATGTAAACAAATAAAAGTATGGGACAAAAATAAACAGTTTGGCATCTCAGTAGATTAATTAATGTGCTTCAGCCTTGGCACCAGTAGGCGAAAATTATGTGCATAAATAATATCACTAATTAAAAAGATGCAGATTAACATGCAAATAATGTTAATGAGGATCTTCAATTCCAGAGTGGATTCGCATAACATCAACAATTTAATGGGTTGGAAGGCTTGTGTTTGCATTACATTAATAAATTTCAAAGACCTTGCATAAAAAAAAGTTCTGTTGGAGCCTCCATATCCCACTTGTGAGTTGTAAATTCTGTGGGCAGTTGAGAGTGCTCATCGGCAGATGCCCAAGTCATTATCTTCAAGGCTCCTGAAAAGGTGCCGTGCGCCAGTCTAACCAGCTGTTGGGAACTGGGCAGCAAGCTCAGGGCTCTGCCAATTATTCATATTATTGTGGGAGTCTTGATATTTATTTAAAATTATTAATATGTTGTGTTTTGCATCTTGTTCTGAAAAGAAATAATTTTAAGCAAATAAAGTTGTGCGTGCTCTCTCTCTCTCTGTCTCTCTCTGTCTCTCTCTGTCTCTCTCTCTCTGGGATCCTTATTTTTTGCAAAAATTCTTAGCCTTTGATGTGTCATGGATGGCTGAATGCATAATGGAACTGATTAAGCAGACATCATGGGCAAAACAATGTAAAATGTCTTTCATGATATAATCTAATGGTGAGATACAATACGGCTATGTGAAAAATCCAAATGAGTAATAATAACCCAGATTTTATTTTTTAAAATGCAAAAAAAGAGAAAAAAGGGAATTTTTTTGCTGTTTTTATGAACTAGGAGAAATTGTGGTGAGAACAAAGTTGAAAATTAAACCAATTTTTGTAGGAATACTTAGTGATTCTGGGTAATTGCTGCTATTTACAGCTTTTCAAAAATGTCTACATGCTCATAACCTTTTGAAATGGTATCTAACAGGGGAACTGGAACTGAGATGATTTTCCTAAGAGGAAGCCCCAAAGAACGCACCTGGGCGGGATTGTTCTCTTGTTTGGCTTGGTGGCAAGCAGATTGAACAATGCAAGACATTCCCATGTTGAGTTTTGCCTCCTTCATGGGTTTGTTTAGTCGGCAGAACTTTCAGCATATTCCCAAGCTACCATTTTGATGTCCTTTTTGCAAGACCTGCTTCTAGTGCAAATGTGTAGACATACAAGGGTGTCACATCTAAACAGGGTTGCCAGGTCAAGTATGAAAACCAGTGGGAGTGCTGGGAATGCAATGTCTGCTCTAGGAATTGTTGGAAAATCTGTGGTAAAACCATAGAATTGATAGTGATTCCTAGAGCTATCCTTTGTCATTTCCAGTTTGCAGTGATGTCAGTAACATTATTTGCCAACTGGAGGCTTCCTGGGTCATGCCCCTGGACTGTTCAGTGACGAGACTCAGTATTTAGTTGATTTCTTTATTATGAAACAGCATCAGGAATAAGCATTTTGACCTCTATTTCCAGAACTAAGCATAGCCAGTATTGCAGACACCATTATACCCCACACATTGGCGAAGCAAGGGGAAACTGTGCCAGGGGCGCATGTGCACCCTCTGCCCCTGCTGTGGTGCCGCCCCCCACCCTGGAATGCCCCTGGAATGCCCCCACTATGCCCCTTCCACGACCCGGCCATGTCTCCACCACGGCTCTGCCCAGGGCATCACACCCCCTTGCCCTGTTGGCGCTATGCCACTGACATCACATCACCCTACCCCTGTCTACCTGTGTTTAGGGGGGATGGCACTTTTCCATTTGCACAGCTCATGTAACAAGGAACAGCCTCTCCCCCCCCACCCCCGAGTCAAAACAACTGACAGTCCCCACTATTGATAGAGCTACAATAGCAGGTGTCTATGGCCCTTTCCCCACTCACCGTTTGCTGCGC